>NC_134691.1:191032778-191332778 GCF_050947455.1 Rhinoderma darwinii | reverse complement strand
CCGACCTGGGGTTCTTCTATTTTTGATGGAAGCCCTGTTGGGGTGACAGAGGGAGTTCCCTCCCTCAGTCTAACCACTTAGATGCTGCGGTTGCTATTGACCGCAGCATCTGAGAGGTTAAATTGTCAGTATCAGAGTTAGCTCTGATCATGGCCATTGCAGCAGAGTGTCAGCTGACACCTACTGTGCATGTCGCCAAGGGGTTAAAAAACCCTAACTTTATAGGCTTCTTCAAAAACTCAGCAGTAACTGCCATCTTAACTGAGTATTAGATGGGCTAGGTTGTTGGAGGTGCAATACTTCACAGTTGGTGGATTCTGAGGCCATCAGAAAGGGATAGTTGTAATAAACTTATATATATCTTGTCGCAGATCAGTCTGCAGGTCCCGCTACTCTGCTCTCTGTAGCGGGGCGCCGATCAGGAGGCTGGGTGACGCATGCGCAATGAGAACAGAGGAACATGTGAGCAGCCACTCACATGCCTCTTCTTCGTAGATGCCACGAGGAAAGAAGATTTGGCACTGTGTATGGGGGCTTTCCAGCTGATTTTATATGGGGGACCCTCACTGACAGGCTCTCTAAATGGTGAAGAGGCAAATGTAGGATTTTTAAAGGGGGTGTTTCCCCAATTATTCAGACCTTGTCAAATTTCTACATACATTACATCATACTTTTACATGGGGTGTTTTTTTTCCGAGTTGGTGATAGTTTTCCTTTCAGAATTCTGGTGGTCTACCAGTTAATACAGAATACTTCTGGTGGTCTAAGGTAAAGAAAAGGTATTGATATTTATTTTCCATGATGGTTATAAAAAATAATTTTAGCTTTTAACTGAATTTTTTTTTTGCTGCTGCTGCTGCTTAAAGGGAGCCTGTCCCCAACATTTCCCCTGTTGAACTCTACTCACACCTCTCAAGCTGCTGCTATCAAAAGTTCAATGCCATTATCCCCTCTCCTAAACTCCTCCTGTGACCGTAAATGATGGTCTTTTATGGTAATAAGCCGCCAGTCTCGTTCGTTCCTCTTTTTATGCCCGTCCACCATCAAAAACTGGCCAGCCAAAATCTCGTCTGAGATGCAACATATGCGCCCATTATGTATTATCCGATACCCATTCCTGCTTCGTCCGAGCCTCAAATCTAGCTACTGCGCATGTGCCACTATGGTGTCCTGTTATGCGCATGCACCAGAACAGGACATCGATGCGCAAGCGTGGGATTTCAAGTGTGCTGGGGGGAGGCGAGGAGCTGTCAATCAAAAGTAAGGAGGCAGGGTTAACTCGGAAAGGTTTAAGGAATGAAGATCTGACTATTCGCAAACAAAGCTTTAACTCTTTTTTGCTCATTAGCATACAGCACGGCAACACTAAAAAACTGAATACTAAAAGGTGCATAGCCTACTTAGAAGACAATTATAGGTTACCTAAAAAAAATATTTCACCCACTTCCACCAGGTATTGCTGTTTTAATCGGTGAAATGCTGGTGACAGGTTCCCTTTAATAAGATGGAGGTTTTTGGGCAATAGGAAACCTGCCTAAGTGTGCCCCTGTTGTGGAACTCTGTAGCGAGCATGTTAGATGGTGAATGGGGGGCTTGCGTCCGCATGCGGCCAGCTTATCAAGTCTGGTTTGCAACCAAATAGTCCACACTAGGAGAAATTGCAGCCCAACTTTATACCAGTACAAGAATTTCGCAGACACAGTTGATTCAATGTTCCAACTTTACTGGGGGTGAACTCTCTTAGAGAGGCAGAATTCTTGAACGTTACAAATGCAATAACACAGTCTCTTAATTAATGCAACTATATAGAGTGGCTGATGGTGATAGTGACAACCTGGCCATTATCAGCCCTTGATGACTCGCGCCTCGCATGGCAATCCAGCACTTAGGCCTATTCAATGTCTCCCGCCCGCTTGGCAATCCGGCTGTTTTAAAGCCCCTTGATGGCTCCCGCCCCGTCTGGCATAGAGTTCAAGCAGTGCTCCGTGGCTTGCGCCCGCATGGCAATCCCGCTGTTTACAGCCCTTGGTGGCTCCCGCCCCACCTGGCATATCTAGACACTGCACACCTTTATCTGTGATCTGGCTGGCCATCTATCATGGTCACTTTACCAGTGTCCTTTGGAGAACAGTCCTTGGCTATCAAAAGCGTAGGACAAGTCATTACTGCTCACCGTTTGTAATTGCCCCGGTCGCAGACCGTCGCCTACACTTACCTGCTGACAGCCGCAACCGCAGACCTCCCTCCTGTGGCCGATGTCTCCTTCCCCGGAGACGTCAGCGCATCCAGCTGCTCTGTCTTGTAATGTCCACTGGGGGGCGCTCATTCCCGGTCTTAAAGGGCCTGCGTGCGCATATGTAATTAATTTATTAATTATTTCGCAGATCACTCTAGACTATAAAAAGGGCCCTGCCATTTCACTCCTTGCCTGAGCGTTGTTGTCTACCCATGTTCGTATTGCAAATGGTCCCTTAGTTGTATCCTGCTCCCAGTGTTCCCGTATCCTGCTACCTGTATCCTGTATCCCGTGCTGTGTTTGTCCCTGAGCTTTTCTAGTGTTGGAGTCGTGTTGTATCGTTGCCACGCCTGCTTTTATACACCATGTCTGGTGTCACCTGCCTTGCCTGCTGTTATACACCACATCTGGTGTCACCTGCCACGCCTGCTGTTACACCACGTCTGTTGCCATCTCCCACTCCTGGTATCATCACCACATCTGGCGCTACCTGCCACGTCAAGTCCCATCTGTGACAAAGCCTCTGCTACCTTCTGTACTATCTCAGGTACCCTTGTGCAACGAACTTTGTATAGACTTTGCATAGACTGTGACTTGGTCAGCTGCCACTCCGCTACAGCGGATCCACAGTTTTGCTGCCTCTTGCTCCTCGCTATGATGGTCTCCCTAGAGCCTGTAGAGGGTTCATGAATCAATGTATCATTTATTTTAGACTACGAGCTCATCTCTTTCACTCTGATGAAGAGAAGAAAAGTATATTTCAATGAAATATATATAAAAACTGGATATTTTTTTGGAGAGCGCTCCTTGATATGAAGAAAAGGCAGATAAGTACTGATAAACTGATTTATTGTGCAACACAGGATGGGCAACGCATTTCAACGCAGAACATGCGACTTCGTCAGGCCGAGAAATAGGTACCTATTTCTCGGCCTGAGGAAGACGCATGTTCTGCGTTGAAATGCGTTGCCCATCCTGTGTTGCACAATAAATCAGCTTATCAGTACTTATCTGCCTTTTCTCCGTATCAAGGAGCGCTCTCCAAAAAAATATATCGTTTTTATATATATTTAATGTAAATATACTATTCTTATCTCCCTGCGGCTCAATCTCATTGATGCCGGTACCTGGATACGGAAAGCTGCAACCTGGCTACATCAAAAGGAATTTTACACTAAGCTATACCTGCCAGTATTAGCTTTTATGGTGAGCCTAATCACTTACCTTTACTATCCAGTACCCTATCTTTTAAGGTTTATCTTGCACCATGTGGCGCTGTGTATATTTTTCTCTCTTCAGACATCTCTGATGAAGAGAGGAAGGTAGCGTTCATTTTTTTCCCTTCTCGCTGGCAAGGCCCTGGCATGGGCGAACCCCATCCCCCATCTTGGAACAAGAGGGACCTGAATTTTCGGACCTAGCTTTATTCTTACAGACTTTTCGTACTGTGTTCGAGGAGCCGGGTTGAACATCCTCTGAAACGGCCACTCTGCTAACCCTCAAACAAGAAGGGTCCACAGTAGGAGAGTATTCTATCTCCTTCAGTACCCTGGCAGCGGAGTTGGCATGGAACAATGAGGTGTTGGTGGTGACCTTTTGGCAGGGACTGTCCTCGCACATCAAAGACGAGCTAGCAGCCCGCAATCTTCCTTCTACACTTGATGCTCTTATCCTGTTGGCTATCCGGGTCGACATGAGGATCCAGGAATGTACTCAGGAGGTTCAGCGGAAAAGACGTTTCCACAGACTGGCACCCTCGTTCCAGAGACCACTGGTGCCTCCTCCTGTTGCTCTACCTGAAGAACCTATGTAGGTAGACAGAATCAAACTGTCCGAGCAGGAAAAACAGCGCAGACGCTCTTCGGGTCTGTGTCTGTATTGGGCCTTAAAGGCCATTAAGTGCACCAATGTCCACAAATGCCGGGAAACACCAGCACCTAGGGTTGGTTGGAGAGACAACCCTAGGTGGGATGATGCCAAACGTCAAAGCCTCTCCCAAGTTACCTATTCCTGTGACCATCATCTCTGGAGAGACATCACACTTCTTCTCTGCTCATCTGGATTCTGGAGCAGCTGCAAAATTTATCCAGCAAGATCTAGTGGATCGTCTACATCTACCCACAGTTCTTCTGGAGAGACCTCTGGCTGTTGCCTCTGTGAATGGACTACCATTGCCCGACCTATTGTGTCTGTCACTAAACCACTGACACAACAAATCGGAGTTGTTCACTCGGAACATATCACCTACCTCGGGCTGCCTAAAGCTATCAACTCTGTTCTGCTGGGCCTGCCTTGGCTTCATCTACACGCTCCGATTCTCGACTAGAATTCTGGAGAAGTCCTCCAATAGGGGCCCATATGCCTTAGCCGCTACCTGCCACAGGTTCATCCTGTTTTTCCTCCACTGCCTCAGTCACTCTCCGATCAACTGTCTCATTATGCTAGTTTTGCGGACATCTTCAGTAAGAAGGAAGCAGAGACTCTTCCCCATCATCGCATCTACAACTGCCCTGTTGATTTACTTCCTGACGCTTCACCACCTCACGGGCGAGTTTATCCTCTCTCCCTGCCAGAGACCTTAGCCATGTCCGCCTACAGTAAGGAGAACCTCAAGAGAGTGTTCAACCGGAAATATTCCTCCCCGGCAGGAGCCGGATTCTTCTTCATGAGGAAGAAGGGCGGATCTCTTCGTCCATGTATCGACTACCGGTGTCTGAACCAAATTACGGTAAAAATAAGTATCCTCTGCCGCTCATCTCAGAACTTTTCAATAGAATTCATGGGGCCAAGGTATTCACAAAGCTGGATCTACGCGGAGCATATAACTTGATCCGTATCCGCAAAGATAACAAATGGAAAACCACATTTAACACCCGAGACGGCCATTAAGAACACCTTGTGATTCCCTTTGGAATGTGTAACGCTCCAGCTGTGTTCCAGGAGTTTGTAAATTACATTTTCCAGGATCTGTTGTATGTCTGTGTGGTGGTCTATCTGGACAACATTTGATGACACATCGGAATCATGTTCGCCATGTTCTGTCGCGGTTAAGGGGGAATCGCCTATATGCTGAAATTGAGAAATGTGTGTTCGAGAGAAACTCTCTGCCCTTCCTGGGTTACATTGTATCTGACCGTGGTCTCAAAATTGACCCACAGAAGGTGAGATCCGTCTTAGAGTGGCCATGTCCACAGGGCCTTTGGTCCGTACAAAGATTTCTGGGATTTGAAAACTTATATTGGCAATTTATCCCGAACTTCTCATCTCTGACTGCTCCAATCTCGGCCCTCACTAAGAAGAGGGTTAACGCCAAGGTTTGGTCTCCAGAGGCAGAATCAGTGTTTACTAATGTCAAGAGCGCTTTCACCTCAGCATCTGTTTTCCATCACCCTGATACTTCTTGGCAGTTCTTTCTGGAAGTGGACGCATCTTCCGTTGGTGCTGGAGCACTACTATGTTAAAAAATCTCTAAGGGCAAGATGGTGGCCCGTGGCTTCTTCTCGAAATTATTCTCTCCGGCAGAACGCAACTATTCCATCAGGGATTGGGAGTTGCTGGTTGTCAAGTTGGCATTAGAGGAATGGACACACTTGCTGGAGGGAGTGGTTCACCCTATTAACATTTATATGGACCACAAGAACCATACGTACTTACAGTCAGCACAACGACTAAATCCTCCTCGGGCAGAGGAAGAACATTCACCGAGGCTACAGCTAAAGACATCTCCAGAGGAACAGTGGGCAACTGGAGATAATCTACTAGGTCTTGCTGGATGAAGTTTGCCGTGGATCCCTAGTCCAGATAGGCAGACACCCAGTGCGCTTTCTCGCCGGACACTATGGTCACAGGAATGGTCAGTTGGGAAGATAAGTCATGAGTCTCTGGTCCCTGATGTTTCCAAATGGGGTTCGCCCATGCCAGGGCCTTGCCAGTAAGGAGAGAGATTATGAAGGTGATCCTTGCGTCATCAGAGAAGAAGGCCTTTGCATGTAGTCTGAAGTGGATCTGGTATTGGTTGAGAAATCCCCAGCAAAACCTCGTGTCTCAGTCATAGCGAGGAGCGAGCGACAGGGAGCATAGGGAGTCGGCTGAAGGTCTCGCATGTCTGCCTGCATGGCTTATGACGTCGTCACGGTCTTGGGTTGACTGGCGGGGTCCATGGCCTGAGCGTACTGGCCAAACAACAGAGTACCCAATCAATACAAAGTTCAGCACAAGGGTACCTAAATAGTCCAGACAGTCACAGATGGAACTTCAGACGGCAGATGATACAAAGTGTGGCAGATGACACCAGACGTGGTGTAACACAGCAGATGTGGTAAACCGCACAACACGAATCCAACACTATAGAGGTCACAGGAACAAATACAGCACGGGACGCGGGATATAGGTAGCAGTCCACGGGAACACTGGGAACAGGAAACGACTAAGGAACCATTTGCAAGACTAACAGAGGAATACAAAGAACGCTCAGGAAAGGAGTGAAAGGGCAGAGCCCTTTTTATCGTCCAGGGATCTGGGACTAATTAGTTAATTCTTAACATGTGCCTTAGTGGTCACTGCAGGACAGGACGGCTGGCATCTCCGGAGAGGAAAACGTCGGCAGGATGAAAGTGGTCTGCGGTCTGCGACCGCGGCCGTTACACCTACAGAGGTAGCCATAATCAAAGTGCAAGCGCACGCAAGACTAGACACCCCTGAAGCAAAAGGGAATGCACAGCCTGACCAAGCAGCAAAAAGCAGCTGCAACACTCCCCGTGTTTGTAGTCCAAGAAGTGGGCCCAGTCACGGATCAATTTCTGTGTGCTTTCCAGACTGAAGCATCGGCTACTGAACAGAAATTGTGGCAGGAGGCAGGAGCTGTTAAAGGCGAAGAAGAGCCATGGTGTGTAAAGGGTAAAACGTGCTTACCACGTAGTCTTTTTTCCAATGATGTGCATTCCCCAGTTCACAACTCAAAAGGAGCCATGAGTAGCACAGTTTTACAACACTGGTTTGCCCCTGGATTCCACAACGCAGCTGCTCGATATATAGAGGGTTGCCTGACATGCGCCAGACACAACCCCAGTAAATTGATGACAAAAACACCCAGTAAGCACACGCCTCACCCTGATTACCCCTTCTAGCGATTGCAGGTGGACTACATACAGCTATCCAAAGTAGGTGTATATGAATATGTCCTCATATGTGCTGACTTATTTTCAAACTGGCCTGAGGCATGGCCAGTAACCAAAGCCACAGCTAAAAACACTGTGTCATGTTGGGTACGTGGACCCACTGGACCGTACCGCCTTGACGGTATGGCAGCTGGCCAACAGGACAGAGGTCACAGTCTATAGTTCGTATAGTGTACCTGTGGTAGCTCAGCCAGTATCAAGACAGCCTCGGCTGGGAGTAGGCAGCGGGCAGGCACCAGGCGTGGTGTAGCAGGACAGGCGTGGTATACAGCACAGCTCAACACAGTACTTTACCAGGATAGCACGGGATGCAGGTTACAGGAGGCTGAGGGAGTCAGGAGGTGAGTGACCCTGACGGCCTGCGGCCATGGTTATGACAGTAAATAAAAGGTTGCTCCACCCACTCTCTTGGTGTCCAGGATCTCCTTAACCTAAAAAGTCTATGATGAAACGCTGGGTGCCACTGCAGGAGTGGAAGTCTTGGAGTAGTGGTTCAAGATCACCGGCTTCAGCAGCGACACATGGAAGGAGTTGGGGATCTTGAGGGTAGGAGGCAGCCGAAGCTTATAGGAAACAGGTTTGATTTGTTGCAAAATCTCGAAGGGTCAAAGGAACCTGGGAGCAAACTTGTACGATGGCACCCTCAGCCAGATATTCCTAGAGGATAGCCAGACCTTAGTGCCTGGAAGGAACTGGGGAGGCTCTCGTCTTCTTGTGTCTGCCTTTCCCTTCATTCGGTCGACCGCCAGCAGAATAGAAGATTGAGTCTGCTGACAGATCTCTAGAAAGTCCCTGAATGCAGAGTTAGCTGCAGGCACCTGGGACGTGGTGGAAACAGGAAGAGGTATACGAGGATGTTGGCCATAGACAATGAAGAATGGACTCTTAGCGGTGGACTCACTGGTGTGGTTGTTGTAGGAGAACTCAGCCAAAGGAAGCAGCTGCACCCAGTCATCATGCTTCCCGGAGATAAAGTGTCGTAGATAGATAGTTCTCATAATCTGGTTTATTCTCTCGACTTGACCATTGGACTGGGGATGGTAGGTAGAGAAAAAGTCCAACTTCACACCGAGGAGTACGCAGAGGGCTCTCCAGAACTTTGAGGTGAACTGAAACCCCCCCCCCCCCGATCCGACACAATATGTAGAGGCAAGCCGTGCAGATGGAAGATGTGTTGGACGAAGAGATTGGCCAGTCGGGAAGTGGACGGTAGGCTGGTCAGTGGAACAAAATGAGTCATCTTGGAGAATTGGTCCACCACCACACAGACCGTGCGGCAACCAGCAGAAAGAGGCAGGTTTGTGACAAAGTCCATATCAATATGTTGCCAGGGGGCATCACCCACGTGACCTGCCAATTTGGAACTGTGTCCCCATTTAAGGATTCTTCTTCTGTCAGCCATACGCACAATAATACCTCCCCGGGTGAATTGCTTTAACTTGCAGAGGGTTGACAGGGATGATGCAGGACGGGTTAATGATACTCTGTGGAGACTCCATAGTGTCCTCTGTCTCGAATGACCTGGACAAGGCATCGGCCCTCACATTCTTGTCGGCCGAACGGTAGTGGAGCTCAAACTGGAACCGGGCAAAGAACAGCGACCACCTGGCCTGATGAGGATTCAGTCGTTGGGCCGTCTGGAGATAAGTGAGGTTCTTGTTGTCCGTAAATATCAAGATGGGATGAGCTGTGCCCTCTAATAGATGTCTCCACTCCTGAAGAGCCAATTTGATGGCCAGTAACTCCCCATCCCTAATCGAGTAGTTACGTTCTGCGGAAGAGAAGGGCTTAGAATAATAGCCACATACCATTGACTTGCCCTTTGAACCTCTCTGCACCAACAGAGGTGGCGTCCACCTCCAACGAGAACTGTCGAGAAACATCTGGATGATGGAGGATAGAGGCTGACGTGAAGGCACTCTTCAGGCTATTAAATGCGGCCTTTGCCTCTGGAGTCCACACCTTGGCGTTCATGCCTTTCTTGGTGAGGCTAGAGATAGGAGATGTCAGTGAGAAGTTCGGAATGAACTGTCTGTAGAAATTGGCGAATCCCAGGAAGCGCTATATGGCCCTCAAGCCTTGAGGGCGTGGCCATTCCAAGACGTACTTTACCTTTTCAGGGTCCATCTTGAGGCCTTGATTTGAGATAATGTAGCCCAGGAAGGGTACAGCATCTTTCTCAAACACGAACTTCTCCAACTTGGCGTACAGGCGATTCTCCCTTAACCGCAGCAAAACTTGACGGACATGTCTCCAATGAGTCATTGGACCTGGAGAAAAAAATCAAGATGTCATCAAGATAGACCACAACACAAACATAGAGGAGGTCACAGAATATGTCATTAACAAACTCCTGGAAGACCACAGGAGCACTACACAGGCCGAAGGGCATTACTAGTCCGTCACGGGTGTTAAATGCAGTCTTCCATTCGTCACCCCAGCGAATTCGGATTAGGTTGTAAGCCCCATGGAGGTCTATCTTTGAAAAAATCTTGGCACCACGTATGTGATCAAACAGTTCAGAGATCAATGGCAACGGATACCTATTTTTTACCGTGGTCTGGTTGAGACCCTGGTAGTCAATGCATGGACGCAGAGAACCGTCCTTTTTCTTGAGGAAGAAGAACCCGGCTCCTGCCGGGGGGGAAGACTTCAGTATGAAGCCCCTTTCCAAGTTCTCCTTAACATAGGCGGACATGGACAGAGTCTCTAGCAAGGAGAACTAGGTCCATAGGACAGTTATACGCCCGTTGTGGGGGCAGCGTCTCCACCTCTTTCTTGCTGAAGACATCAGAAAATGCAGAATAATGATCGGGCAATCCTGCCAAGGACCAAGGCAGAGGAGGCTGAGCCGAACGAATCTGTACGAGGCAACGGTTGTGACACTCGGGACCCCACTGGAGAACCTCTCCAGAATTCCAGTCCAGGACCGGAGAATGTAGTTGGAGCCAGGGCAGGCCCAGCAGCACATAATTGACGGCTTTAGTCAGGACAAAGAATGAGAGAAGCTAGGACTGGAGGGCTGCCACATGGAGCCTCAGCGGTTTGGTCACAACTATAACTGGGTCTGGCAGTGGTAGTCCATTCACAGATGCAACCATCAATGGCCTCACCAGAGGGGTAGTGGGTAATTGGAGAAGATCCACCAGGCTCTACGAATAAAATTAGCAACAGATCCAGAGTCCAGATACGCAGAATCCCGATGTGTTTATTCGCTGGACACTATTGTCATGGGAATGGAAAATTTAGACGAAAGTCCCTCTTTACCCAAGGTTGTCTCTCCCACCAACCAAAAAGGCTCTGGGACTTTTGGGGACACAGACGCAAAAGATGGTCTCCGAGGCCGCAATTTAGACAGAGTCCCGAGGTACATCTGTGTTGTCTCTCCTGGGTAGACAGCTTAAACTGGTCCGTCCTCACAGACTCCTTAGGAGGATCAACATCTGAGGACAGCAGGGGTTGCTGCAAAGTAAGAACTGGGCTAGGGAGTTCTCCCTCCCGACGAGCTTCTTGGAACCGTTCTCGGATCCTTATATCAATCCGGGTGGCCAGAAGGATGAGGTCATCCTGCGTAGATGGTAGATCCCGGGTTGCAGGCTCATCCTTAATCTTAGCAGACAGTCCCTGCCAGAATGTAGCCATCAGGGCCTTATTGTTCCCCGCCAGGGTACGGAAGTGGATGACGTACTCGCCCACGGAGGTGTCTCCCTGGCGTAGGTTCAGTAAGGAGGCGGCTGCAGACGAGATTCATCCAGGCTCCTCAAACACCATGCGAAATGTCCGTAGGAACCCCTGGAAGTCATGGGTCTCTGGTCCTTGTCTCTCTCAGATAGGGTTCGCACATGCAAGGGCCCTGCCAGTGAGGAGAGAGACGATGAAAGCGACCCTTGCGCCATCAGACAAAAATGCCCTTGTATACAGGCTAAAGTGGGTCTGGCTCTGGTTCAAAAACCCACGGCAGGTCCTTGCGTCTCCATCATAGCGGTCAGGAAGTGGCAAAGAAAATCGGGGATCAGCACTGCCAGGAGGTGTAGTCAGAGGATCAATACTGCCAGGAGGTGTAGTAGGGGATCGGCAGCTTGCTCCTCCAGCCGACGTGCAATAATGTCCAAGGTCTGGAGGAGTCGGTCCTGTTGAGACCGGAGGTCTAGCATATCTGCCCCCAGAAGAGCATGGGATATAGGTTAGAGGTAGCAGGAACGGGAAACATTGGGAACTGGAAAACACTTAGGAGACCATTTGCTTAGACAGACTAGGGTAACGACAACAAGGCTCAGGCAAGGTAGGAAGGGGCTCGGCCCCTTTTATAGTCCAGGGGCTCATGGGCTAATTTTGACTAATTTCAGGTACGCTGCTGGCCCTTTAAGAGTGGACACGAGTGTGCACGCGCACCCTACGGCACCCGGCCGGGAGGAGCAGAAGTGATGGCTGGCATCTCCTGAGGAGGGGCTGGGGATCAACGCTCACAGTTCCATGGCTGCGGGCGTCAGGAGGTGAGTGAGCCTGACGGCCCGCGGCCATGGGCATGACACACTGCTTAGAAAATAATCAGTGAAGTAGTATGCCAATATGGAGTCCCTGAAGTAATTGAGAGTGACAGAGGAACCCATTTCACAGGAGAAGTACTAGGGCATATACTTACTAGCCTCGGCATCACACAGGCATTCCCTACACCATATTACCCTCAAAGTAGTGGTAAGGTAGAAAGACTAAATAGAGAAAGTCATGGATTCCTCAGGTTTGCCATGGACTGAATGCCTACACTTGGCATTGTATTATGTAAGAACTACTCCTAGGGTGCCATTGAAACTCAGTCCCTATGAAGTACTGTTTGAGTCAGTCCCAAAGACTTTTGTGGTTTGTACAGTTGCAACAACAGTTTGACGGACTAACAACCTATGTTATCCAATTATACAGCCATTTAACTGAATTGCATAAACAAGTGTATTCTTCTATTCCTGACTCCAATTCCTTAGAAGGTGTCCATCGACTGCTGTCCGGTGATTGGGTAGTCCTGAAAAGAGACACAAGGAAGGCTTTGGAGCCCAGATATACCTAACCGTATTAAGTGCAACTGCCACTGCAACTTCAGTCAAGCTCTAAGGCAAAGACACCTGGATACATGCCAGCCACTGCAAAAAGATTGTAAACCAGGAAGTCAAAGATGTCGCTACTTCTCCCACTCTTGATGATGTTGCCACTGGCGGACACACACAATGATATACTCAAGGACGATTGGGACAATATGTTCATCAAACATCACTAGGTTTTGTATCATGCTCTGAGGGAGCAAAACAACCTGACTGATTGTTAGCATGCCCTGTCAATGCCAAAAGCATGCCCTACCTTGCTATCCCTGTTACTTTAGATGAAATAAGGGAACTGGTGGGTCCACACCCCCCGCCGTGACAGTACGCTCAGGCCATGGACCACGCTGGTCAATTCAAGGGCCTGTCACCCTACAAGCCATGCTGGCGGACCTGCAGGATCTGCGATCACGACAGGATCAACTTCTTGTGGCAGTAGACTCCATGGCACAGCAGCTTCAGCTCCCCCGACTGATCCTCCTGCTACACCTCCTGGCAGCACCAGTTCATCCTGCACGCCAGAGCATTTCCTTCAGATGGAGCCAGGATCGCCTTCATTATTTCCTTACTTGCCCTGGCGTGGGCGAATCCAATCTGGGAACGACAGGGACCCGAGACTTTCAGGGGTTCGTCCGGTTATTCCGTATTGTGTTCGAGGAGCCTGGATGAGTCTCGTTGGCAGCTACCTCTATACTGAACCTGCGCCAGGTGGACACCTCCGTGGGCGAGTACACCATCCAGTTCCGGACCCTGGCAGGAGAACTGTCCTGGAACAACGAGGCGTTAGTAGCTTCCTTCTGGCATGGTCTGTCATCCGAGATTAAAGACAGACTTGCTGCTCGTGATCTACCATCTACCTTGGACGACCTAATATTACTCGCCACCCGTGTGGACTTGAGGCTCAGAGAGAGATCCCAAGAGGTTCGTCATGAGAGAAGACTTCCTAGGTTGGCCCCCAATTTCCAGCAACCCCTCTTGCCTTCATCTACTACTCCACCTGAGACCCCGATGCAAGTGGATCGTCTCAAACTATAGGTCCAGGAGAAACAGCGCAGGTGCACTTCTGGACTCTGTCTATAATGTGGCCTCGCTGGCCATGTCGTGCGTCTGTGTCCCCAGAAGCCAAAAAACTCCAACACCTAGGATTGGTTGGAGAAACAATGCTGGGCAACACAGAATTTGATAGAGAACTCTCCTCCAAGCTGTTCATCCCTGTGACCATTGTCGCTGGCAAGAGGCCCCATCTGGTCTCTACCTATCTGGACTCTGGCTCCGCAGCTAATTTCATACGTAAAGACCTTGTGGATCTTCTTCATCAGTGGATGGACTGCCGCTGTCCGACCCAATTTTATCTGTAACCAAGCCGCTGAGGCTTCAAGTGGGAGTCCTTCATTCTGAGCTCATCTCCCTGTTTGTCCTGCCCAAGGCCGTCAAGCCCATGCTGCTGGGTTTGCCTTGGCTCCGTTTACACGCCCCAGTCCTGGATTGCAACTCCAGAGAGGTTCTCCAGTGGGGTCCCAAGTCCCTCAACCGCTGTCTGGGACATATCCTTTCCGTTTCAGCCTCCTCCGCATCAGTCATTGGCAGGGTTGCCCTCCTGCTACTCTCAGTTCTCTGATGTCTTCGACAAGGAGGAGGCAGAGACGTTGCCGCCACATCGAGCTTATGATTGCCCTATTGACTTGGTTCCTGATTTATCCCCTCTTCGCAGTAGAGTATACCCTCTCTCCTTACCTGAAACTCAGTCAATGTCTGCCTATATTAAGGAGAATCTAGAGAGGGGCTTCATACGCAAATTCTCATCCCCGGCTGGGGCGGGGTTTTTCTTTGTCATTGACTACTGGGGTCTCAACCAGATCACAGTAAAGAACAGATACCCATTGCCTTTTGATGTCCAAACTGTTTGATCGCATACGGGTGGCACATTTTTTTTCTAAACTAGACCTGCCGTGGGCTTACAATCTAATCCGGATTCGTCAGGGTGACATGTGGAAGACTGCATTTAATACACGTGATGGGCACTACGAATACCTGGTTATGCCCTTAGGCCTGTGTAACGCCCCCATGGTTTTTCAAGAATTCGTCAATTATATTTTCCGTGATCTCCTCTATGTCTGTGTTGTGGTGTATCTCGATGACATTTTGATTTTTTTTCCAAGATCCTGTAACTCATCAGAGACATGTCCGCCAAGTGTTGCTTAGTTTAAGGAAGAATCACCTATTTGCGAAGCTGGAGAAGTGCGTGTTTGAAAGAAAGTCTCTACCCTTCCTGGGCTATATCATCTCCGATCAGGGTCTCAAAATGGATCCTGAAAAGGTAAAGGCTGTCTTGGACTGGCCACATAAGGGCCATACAGCGCTTCCTGGGATTCGCCAACTTCTACCGGCTGTTCATTTCCAACTTCTCCTCCCATCTCTACCTCACTAAAATGGGCAAGAATACCAAGGAGTGGACTCCAGAAGCAGTGGCCACGTTCAAGAGCTTAAAGAGGGCCTTCACGTCAGCCTCAATTCTTCATCATCCTGATGTAACCCTACAGTTTTAGTTGGAGGTGGACGCCTCCTCTGTTGTTGCTGGCACACCTGTTCCAGAGAGGTTCCAAAGGCAAGACTGTGGTATGTGGCTACTACTCTAAGCTGTTTTCTCCCGCAGAGCGCAACCACTCGATTGGGGATCGGGAGTTACTGGCCATTAAGCTGGCTCTGCAGGATTGGAGACACCTACTAGAAGGCGCAGCTCATCCAATCCTGGTCTTCACGGACCACAAGAACCTAACTTATCTTCAGACGGCTCAACGGCTGAATCCTCGTCAAGCCAGGTGGTCACTGTTCTTCGCTTGGTTCCAGTTCGAACTCCACTACCGACCTGCCGACAAGAATGTGAGGGCCAAGGCCTTGTCTAGGTCTTTTGAGACAGAGGAGCTCCCATTGAATATCATTGACCCTTCCTGTATCATCTCTGTGAACCCTCTCCAAATTAGAGACATTCCTCCGGGAAGGACCTTTGTACGTCTGGCATACAGAGGAAGAATCCATCGCTGGGGACACAGTTCCAAGCTGGCAGGTCACGCGGGTGCCCGTAAGACCCGAGACCTAATTGTCCATCATTTCTGGTGGCCCACTCTGCCCAAAGACGTCTCAGACTTTGTCTCCTCCTGTACGGTGTGCACAGCAAATAAAGTTGCCCACTCCAGACCAGCTGGTCTGCTCCAACCACTGCCTGTGCCTGATGCTCCCTGGCGACATATTGCTATGGACTTTGTCACAGATCTGCCTCTCTCTGCTGGGTGCAGTGTGGTCTGGGTGGTGGTGGATCGATTTTTCAAGTTGGCTAATTTTGTTTCACTGACTGGTCTTCCATCTGCTTCCCGACTGGTCGATCACTTTGTCCAACACATCTTCCGTCTGCACGGCTTGCCTCTGCATATTGTCTCGGATCAAGGGGTCCAGTTCACCTCAAAGTTCTGGAGAGCACTCTACGGTCTCCTCGGTGTAAAGTTGGACTTCTCCTCGGCCTACCATCCCCCAGTCCAATGGTCAAGTTGAGAGAGTTAACCAGATTATGGAGAACTATCTGCAGCACTTTGTCTCCAGGCGGCATGATGACTGGGTGCAGCTGCTTCCGTGGGCTGAGTTATCCTATAATACCCATACTAGTGAGTCCACCACATCCAGTCCGTTCTTCATTGTCTATGGCCGTCATCCACGAATACCTCTTCCTGTCTCTACCCAAAAAAGAGAACGTGAAGCAGCACTTTCATAATGCCTTCATAGAGGAGGTGAAACTTTATTTGAGTGCTGCTTCCCGTTCTCTTTTTTGGATATCTAACACATAAGGAGAGGTCACTCCTTTATTTTTGAAGCTTTGCACCAGCCTAGTCAGGCATTTGTTCACAGTGCTGCTCCAATCCTCTGCTTTTTTCTTCCTGTCTCTACTATGTCCCAGGTGCCAGCAGCTGACTCTACCTTCAGGGACTTTCTGCAGATATGGCAACAGACCCGATCTTCTATTCTGCTGGCGGTGGACCGCATGAAGAAAAAGGCAGACACTAGAAGACAAGAGCCTCCCCAGTTTCTTCCAGGTATGAAGGTATGGCTGTCTTCCAAGAATATCCGACTGAGGGTGCCGTCTTGCAAATTTGCCCCTAGGTTCCTTGGTCCCTTCGAGAATCTGCTGAAAATTAATCCTGTGTCTTACAAGCTTTGGCTGCCTCCTACCCTCAAGATCCCTAACTCCTTCCTTGTCTGCCTGCTGAAGCCTGTGGTCCTGAACCGCTACTCCAGGACTCCTAGTTCCGCAGTGGCTCCTGGTGGCTTGTCAGGGACTTTCAAAGTGAGCGAGATCCTGGGGCACAGTTGCAGAATATCTGCAATTAGCCTAGAATTCTGCTGGACTATAAAAGGGGCTCTGCCCTCTTGATCATTGCCTGAGCGTTGTTGTGTTACCTAAAGTTTGTCTTTGCGAATGGTCTCCTAGTGTTTTCCAGTTCCCAGTGTTACCCGTTCCTGCTGCCTGAACCCTGTATCCCATGCTACCATGCATTTGTGCCATCAAGAGTTGGAGTCGTGTTGTATCATCCACTGCATCTAGTGTGTCGCAACCCGCCGGGTGTCTGTCTACTATCGGAGCCTCACCTTTGCCTGAATCCATCGCTACTGTCTACATTGCCTCTGGTACCCTTTCTGAACTATAGACATTGCATTGTACCTGTTTGGCCAGCTGCAATCCTGATACGCGGTACGGCCCATTGGGTCCACACCCCCAGCCGTGACACCCTAGCCTTTCCCAGATACACATTGTATAAATGAAGGGCAGATTGGCGATCCCATGTAGTACATGTGGGAAGTGCTAAAGCAGTCATAAGTACACTATGCATCTACCCTCTGATAATGCAGATGTGGGATAAACTAGTAGAGGCTACAGACTATTTGGATCAACAAATATTTTAGATACTTAGCTTACTCAATGCCATCAATGTCATACAAAATCAATTGATTGTAGTAACTAACCAACATACCATAGTACTTGATTACATAACTGCCTCTCAAGGAGGAATCTGCCAGATTGTGGGCCCCGCCTGTTGTCATTATATTGATCCTGTGGGAAATCTCCGTGTCAAAGCTAGTCTACCAAAAATAGCTGTTTTCAGAGAAAAGTGGCTAAGGCTGGGTTCACACGACCTATTTTCAGACGTAAACGAGGCGTATTATGCCTCGTTTTACGTCTGAAAATAGGGCTACAATACGTCGGCAAACATCTGCCCATTCATTTGAATGGGTTTGCCGACGTACTGTGCAGACAACCTGTCATTTACGCGTCGTCGTTTGACAGCTGTCAAACGACGACGCGTAAAAATACAGCCTCGTCCAAAGAAGTGCAGGACACTTCTTTCAGACGTAATTTGAGCCGTTCTTCATTAAACTCAATGAAGCACAGCTCAAAATTTACGGCTGTCAGAGAAGCCTCGCAAAATGCGAGGAGGAGCAATTACGTCTGAAACGAGGCAGCTGTTTTCTCCTGAAAACAGTCTGTCATTTCAGACATAAAAGCCTGCTATCGTGTGCACATACCCTAAAAGAACACAAGGTTAACAAAGACTCCTTGTGGGATTATACTTTTCTTTCTTTATTTATTTTCTTTCTTTCTGATAGGCAGATGCTGAGGGCAGACCTGGGGCCCTTTGTTAGGCCTCCGGATGCCATGGAAACCTGACGGCGCACCCGGCGAATTGTTTGCGGGGGCGATGGTGGAGTGACAAAGGAAGCTCTCTGCACATTAGAAACACATTAGATACCGCTGTCGCTATTGACAGCGGTATCAAATGGGTTAAACTGCCGTAATCGGAGCTTGCTTCGATTCTAAAGTTGCGGCAGGAGCCAGGCTGTGTATAGCAGCTGTGCTCCTGCCGCTGATCATGTGGGTACACTGGCAGTACCCACGCGATCAGAGGACGGATATATCCGTCCTTATGCGGGAACTAGCACCTGCATAGGACGGATATATCTGTCAAGCAACTCATTTGATAAATATAAGTGTGAGTTTTCATGGCACTATCTACAGGGGGATGTGTGTGGAGCTATCTACAGGGGGGCTGTTTCTGGAGCTATCTACAGGGGGGCTGTGTCTGGCACTATCTACAGGGGGATGTGTGTGGAGCTATCTACAGGGGGGCTGTGTGTGGAGCTATCTACAGGGGGGGCTGTGCGTGGAGCTATCTACAGGGGGGCTGCCTGGCGCTATGTACAGGGGGCTGTGTGTGGAGCAATCTACAGGGGGGCTCTGGTGGATGATTTTTCCATTGACCGGTAGCAGAGTTACACAACTGGAAAAAAAAATCCCCATCATGCAACTCTGCTACCTGTCAATTGAAAAGTCGTCCACCACAGGGTCTCCCTCTTGACTTTCATTGTTCTCAGCCTTTTGGTTTGTCCTGCAGCTGCTGCCGTCGTGATGAGCAAATGTTATACCCAAGTTAGGAAAAGTAATATAAAGACGACATAACCGGATCCATAATATCTGTGATATCCAGACAGTCTAGAAATCCGCAGTGAGAATGTGCACTTGTTATTTGCAGAAGTATCTGGCCGTGATTTGATGTGTTTATGCAGGATATTGGGCGTGGTTAGGGGTGTGGCTTAAAATGTCCCTCTTTTCCAAATTCAAAAGTTGGGAGCTATGTGTGTGGCCTATTATTGTGTCAGAACCTTGGTCCTCCAAAGGATCCTCTGGTTCTCTTGTGGTCCTATCTAACCCTGTAGTACCATTAAATAAAACAGGTATTTATGCCATTATGATGTGTTTCAAATAAAACTGTTATTATTTGGTCTGTGCATAGGGAGAAAAATTATAACAATTGACCTTAAAATGTATCTTAGATATGTGGTTCCCATCCTCCAACAGCTACTGTGCCCCATGTGATCACCCAGAGTCAGACAAAGCATATGCCCACAGGGTTCCAGTAGATAACGGGACCCGTTCGACTCTTGGGACCCCTGCCGATCAGCTGACTGAAGAGGCCATGGCATCTGGCTGTCGTTTGTAATGAAAACAACATGAGAGGAGGAAAGACCACACTTTGGAAAAAAAACATTGATTATGCAAGTCTTGGGAACGGTCTGCTAATATCATGATTGGCACTCATTTTTAGAAATCTATATTTCTGTGTAAAAGAACCCTTAGAGAGGCAAAAGGCAGGTGATCAGTGCTTGAGCTGATGTACATGCGCAACAAAACATGGGAAGGTGACCCTTCCTACAACTGTAAGTGATTTTTTTAAGGAAAGGCTTAAAGTCCTTCCTTGAATAAAGCTGACTACTATTAGTCTCATATTTTAAGCCCTGGGGTCAGCTGTCAGATGGCCACTCATGCAGCTACAAGGAAAATGTATACAATTGTAATTACTTTGTTAAAAAAACTAATAATAATAGTAATAATTCTGTACCTAGAATATGCAAGGACGTGATACTGCCAATATTCTTTTTTTTTTTTTCTGTTATCATTGTTAACATTTTCAATAAAAACTAGATTACGCTAAATCAACTGAGTAGATGCGTAATGAAGGATTGTCTGCTGCAGTCGGCTTGGCTCTGCCTATTTTTAAAAGTTGAGTAAAATGAAAGGTAAACTTGAAGTTATAGACTTTCCTCCTTATAGATGGTCAGTATGCAGACAAGCCCAGTAGCTCATTCCTGAACCAGCCAAACACGCTAGTTAAATGTCAGCTCATAATTTTTTTGTGTGGATTTATTAAAGATAAATACATTCTTTAACCCCTTCCCTCCGCAGCCATTTTTCTTCTTTTTTTTTTTGTTTTCGCTATTTCCTGCCCTTTTTCCAAAATCCATAACTATTTTCCTTATCCGTCGATACAGCTTGTTCTTTGCAGGACGAGTTGTATTTTTTCATGGCACCATTTAGTGTGCCATATTATGTACAGGAATACTAGAAAAAAAAATCTTTATGGGATGAGAAAAAAACTGTTATTTCGCCAATGTTTTTTGGGTTTAGTTTTTACGGCGTTCCCCGTGCGGTAAAAAACACAAGTTTATTCTGCAGGTCAATTACATAGATAATGGCGATAACAAATTTATAAAGTTTTTTTATCGTTTGCTACTTTTTACAAGGAAAAAGCTAATTGTTAAAAATAACATTTGTTTTGTGTCATCATATTCTGAGAGTTAAAACTTTTTTTTTTTGTTGTTGATTGAGCCGTGTGAGGACTTGTTTTTAGCGAGGAGAGCTGTACTTTTTATTAGTACCATTTTGGGGTGCAAAGGATTTTTTAATCACTTTTTATTCCATTATTCCATTTTTTGTGGGAGATGACCAAAAATCAGCGATTCTGTCATTGTAACTTTTTTACTGTGTGCTGGTTAAATAATGCTATTCACAGCGGTATCTAATGGGTTAAACTGCCGGATTCGGAGCGTGCTTCGATTCTAAAGTTGCGGCAGGAGCCAGGCTGTGTATAGCAGCTGTGCTCCTGCCGCTGATCATGTGGGTACACTGGCAGTACCCACGCGATCAGAGGACGGATATATCCGTCCTTATGCGGGAACTAGCACCTGCATAGGACGGATATATCTGTCAAGCAACTAATTTGATAAATATAAGTGTGAGTTTTCATGGCACTATCTACAGGGGGATGTGTGTGGAGCTATCTACAGGGGGGCTGTATCTGGAGCTATCTACAGGGGGGCTGTGACTGGCACTATCTACAGGGGGATGTGTGTGGAGCTATCTACAGGGGGGCTGTGTGTGGAGCTATCTACAGGGGGGGCTGTGCGTGGAGCTATCTACAGGGGGGCTGCCTGGCGCTATGTACAGGGGGCTGTGTGTGGAGCAATCTACAGGGGGGCTCTGGTGGATGATTTTTCCATTGACCGGTAGCAGAGTTACACAACTGGAAAAAAAAAATCCCCATCATGCAACTCTGCTACCTGTCAATTGAAAAGTCATCCACCACAGGGTCTCCCTCTTGACTTTCATTGTTCTCAGCCTTTTGGTTTGTCCTGCAGCTGCTGCCGTCGTGATGAGCAAATGTTATACCCAAGTTAGGAAAAGTAATATAAAGACGACATAACCGGATCCATAATATCTGTGATATCCAGACAGTCTAGAGATCCGCAGTGAGAATGTGCACTTGTTATTTGCAGAAGGATCTGGCCGTGATTTGATGTGTTTATGTGTTAATTCCGACTTTTACAGATGCAGCGATACCAGTTATGTTAGTGAATTATGAGGAAAAATGGGAAAAGTTTTTTTTAAGTTTACATTTTTTTCGTATATATAAAAAAACCTTTATTAGCTGTATTTAACTTTATTTATTAGTCCCCCTAGGTGACTTGACTTGGATCGCTTGCAAAATATACTGCGATACTAATGTATGGGAGTATACCAGGATTTTTACAGGCCCCTATTAATCCCTGCCTCTGGGCTTAATAGGAGCACAGAAATGGCAGACAATGAGAACCAGTAGCACCACGCGATCCCATCACAGAGGGGGCATTGGGACATCAGAGGGGGCAGAACCCCTTTTATAATGGCGTAGATGACACTGTGACTATTGACCATGGCATCTAAGGGATTAAACTAGCAGGATCCCGCTTGTTGCAGTGCAGTATCAGCTGTTACATACAGCCCACATGCTCAACTTTTGGTCCGGGCTAAGCCTGTGAGGCTGCGCTATACTTTTCCTCCCAGCCTCTGCTGCATATATACGCCGAATGTCTGAAAGGGGTTAATACCCTTTTGCTTTGTTATTCCATTTTACTGAAAAACCTATATATATTTCTAAAGAGTGCCGTTAAAAAGTATTTGCTACTTACTTGATTTCTTCTATATTTGCTAATTTGTCAATTTAAATGCTTCAGATCATCCAACTTATTTTAACATAAGATTAAGACAACACGTACACAAAATTTAGCTTTTAAATGATCATTCCATTTATTGAGCATACAGATTTATTCAAAACCCATATCACCCATGTGAAAAAGTAATTGCCTCCTAAACGTAATAACTGGTTGTGCCATCCTTGGCAGTAACAACCGTAATTCAACATATGTGATAACTTGTGATGAGTCTTTTACATCGCTGTGTAGAAATTTTGTCCACTTTTCTTTGCAGCATTGCTTTAGTTCAGCTACATTGTAGGGTTTTCGAGCATATACTGCTGTTGAAGGTCTTGCCACAGCATCTCAATGGGATTCAAGTCAGGACTTTGACCACTCCAAAACCTTAATTTTGTTTCTTTTGAGCCATTTAGAGGTTAACTTTCTTGTGTGGGTCAGATCATTGTCCTGCTGCATAACCCAACTGCGCTTCAGCTTTGAACTAACGGATGGGCACTCTCCTTCAGGATTTTTTGATAGAAAGTAGAATTCATGGTTCCATGAATTATGACAAGTCGTCCAGGTCCTGCAGAAAAAAGTAGCCCCAGATCATCACACTACCATCACCATGTTTGACTGATGTTCTTATAGGGGAATAAAGTGTTAGTTTTACCCAAAATAGAACAGGACCTCCAAAAAGTTCTACCTTTGAATCATCAGTTTACAGTGTATTATCTCAAAAGTCTTGGAAGTCATCTTGCAAATGCGAGACAAGCCTTTGTGTTCTTTATGGTCAGCAGTGGTTTTCGCCTTGCAACTCTCCCATGGAAGCCATTTTTGCCCAGGGTCTTTTTTTTAAATGTGGAATCGTGTATATTGACCAAAATGAAGCAAGTGAGGCTTGCAGTTCTCTAGATATTCATCTGGGTTCTTTTGTGACCTCCTGAATTAGTCGTTGATGCACTGTTGGTAAAATGTTAGTAGGTTGGCCACTCCTGGCAAAGTTCACCACTGTTTGAAGATTTCTCCATTTGTGGAAAACGGCTCTTACTGTGGTTTACTGGTTTTCCAGAGCCTTAGAAATGGCTTTGTAACCCTTTCCAGACTGATCGATTTCAATGATTGTGTTTGGTATCTGTATTTGAATCTTTTTAGACCATCCCATTATTTGCTGCTATTTAAGACCTTCTAGCCTGCTTCACATTGCAGGCAGGTTCTATTTAAATGATGTATAGATTCAACATTTCTGGCAGTAATCATGTCTGTGTGTGGCTAGTCAAATTGGTGTACTGGTTGGTTTAGTAGCTAAGGAGCAATTACATTTTCACATAGAGCCAGGTCGGTCTGAACAGCATTTTTCCTTTAATAATTGAAATCATAATTTAAATACATAATTTTGTGTTTACTTGGGTTACCTTTGTCTAAAATGTGGTTTGATGATTAAGTATGCAAAAATAGAAACAATTGGGAAATTATTTTTCACAGCCCTATATATACTGTTTGTTTTTCTTTTAGAAAATCCAATAGGTGTCAGTATAACATTGTATTTGTATTTTGTTTCCCTTTTAAAAGCTTCTTCATTTTTGGGAGAATTGCGGCCGCAAAAGCACGTTCGTGTGCATGGGGCCTAAGAATTTTTGGTAAAGCAAATAAGGAGTGAACACATTTTAAAAACATGATATAGCAGATGAGTCCCTGGATTCTGTGAAGCACAATTTGTTGCTGAATAAAATTAATTGTGTTAGTTTTGTTAATTTTGTTTAATTTAGTAGATACTGTATTTTTATCTAAACTGTCTCTGGTACAATCAGACTCAAAAATCCCTCATTGCACACAAGAAATAAATGCATTTTTTAGGGCAAAGCTAGGATTGGATCCTGAGGTGAGGAAAAGTTTAAAGTGATATTCTCTTTTTTGGAGAATATCAAGTAACTGTGTTATAGTGGAAATCCACCCAAGGTATGTTACTTTTCTTAAAAATTGATAACCTATGTATTGGATATTAAACTCAACCGGAAAAGTTTTCTCTCTTAAGTGATAATGCTTACGGTTCAACTTATTTTGTTAGTCGCTTACGATTGACACAACGTGTAAATACTTGTAGGCAACCACTTTCGTCAAAAATTTGCGATCGCAAATCTTTAGGTATGTTAAAGATTGTAATTTTAATATCTGCAAAGCGCTGTGTGTAAATACAATTTCTCGATGGTCTGGCAATTTAGCCACACATCTAGACTTTGGTGCCCCAACTCTATATCATGTGACTATAGTTACAATGTCATCCCAGTATTGAGGAGTCAACACATTTAAACACCCGTTATCTGATTATTGTTTTTCAAGACCAGTAGCAAATAGTCTCAAAAGGTGAGATATTAGATTTTTAGAAAATCCAATAGGTGTCAGTATAACATTGTATTTGTATTTTGTTTCCCTTTTAAAAGCTTCTTCATTTTTGTAAAATAAAATATTTTAAAGTGTATTTAGTATTATTTAAAAACGAATCATAAATGGCACGATAAGGATTTTTTTTCATATTATCTAGGGTGCATACCTATTTCTAATCTCATCAGCACATTCAGACAAATGTACTGAAGCAGTACTATACTATAAAACAGACATATTATTAGATTAGCCAGTAGCTAAAATCAGAGCAGACGGACAGTGTCATAGAACAAAGACAGTTTAACAAGACTGGAATCACAAAATCAGGAGAACATCCAATAAAAGGACTGGACCAGGACAAAAAATAAAGCCAGTAAGCATAAAAACAGTATCATCATGTTATCAGTCAGGAGACTATGTAAGACAGACTTTCAAATTTCATCCCGACCCATTATCCACTAGTCCCTGATGCAGGATGCTTAGTCCTGCTATGGCTAAGAGCACTGATGTAATACTTTCACATTATAGTGCTAATTGCAAGTGAAATCGCATAATTACATCCTGTTAGAATATAGAGTCATCTAAAATAACATAACTACAGTCAACATTTAACTCTTGGAGTCATATAGACTCCACTCTCTGAATTATATCATAATATTGTTGCAATTGATTACATAGTGGCTATGGATGTATTGTTGATAAGGATATTCATGAGGACAGAAAGCAACCAGTCAAAACAAGGTGGCCATACGTTGGATGGTGCCCGGTGTAGTACTTTCTGTTGGCGCTCCCACAATATAGTGTTATTGTAATGGCAGGAAGGAGGTGAAGGGAAAGTGAGCCCTAATCTACCCACCGCCCTGTCCCTGACTACTTGCAACGACCCGCCCTAGGCGACGGGGTACAACTGGGCGGCGGTCCCTACGCTGTCTAAGTGCACGGGAGAACAAACAGGGAACACGCAAGGGAAGGGGCAGTAGCCCACGGAACGCCGCGAGGAAACGGAGCGGTGAATGAATAGTCAGGACCAGGATGAAGTGGAGTATACCAACGTGAGCATGGAGAAGGAAGCAAGCCAGGGGCAAAGCGAAGCAGGTTAAGCGGAACTGCAGCAAGGCAGAAGCACGGCAGAAGCAGGCTGGAGCAAGCAGCAGTGGGGCCAGGAATCCTGAAGAATTACAAGCACTGAGGAAGAGAACAAGGCAGGTAATAAAGGACAGGGGGCGGAGCTAACTCCGACTGAGCAGGCCGCGATAGGCTCTCCCACTCCTGAGCCTGCCACCCTGGTTGGTGGGAGACGGTGTCAGTCTAACAGGTCTGGCCTCAGGTGTGGATTGATTAATCCCAGGAGTATACCTAGACGTAGTACCTAGCAGATCCCTAACAGTTATTTCATACAGTATACAAATAACTATACCATAAATTACCTATATATCAGCGTCATACAGCATAGTGCTCAAATCGTAGTGCTATACGTTGGTCAAATAACACTTCTATACAGTTTCCTTAATGGAGTTGTCCGGGCACGGGGCAGTTTTTCATACTTATGAACTGTCTACAAACCCGGACCCCACACTGATCAGCTGTTACAGCTGCCTCCAAGCACCGAAAGTTATTCAGTGGCAGGTGATGGAAGCAGATGGTTCAGCAACAATGGACAACCCCTGTCACACACCCTTTTATGCTAATTAATCTCACGAGACTGACGAGTGGTGCCAACTTCTTGCTAGCGTGCCCGTTTTAAAATTTGTTTGTCAATTCTGATAGGCTTATCTCGGAAAGCTGAGTGAGTTGTGTACAGGCTTGTAGATTTTCTATTTAGCCCGTACACCGATCGCTCGGCTTTCCGAGGAAAGCCGATCAGAAACAAAGAAGCACATTGCTCGGCCGAGTGCTTCTGCCACTTCGTTATAACAATCTCTGGGGGTTTCATAGATGTCAACATCACCAAACAATGTGAAAATTAGTAGCTCTGTAACACAATGTCTGTTTAAATACTACGATACCAAAATACTGTGAAAATGTCTAAATTAATACAGCTATACAATTAATCAATGGTGGTCCAAAGCCTTGGATGCCAGACCATCAGTGGTGCCTATTTCAGCATAGACAGATTGATGCGCCTAGTGTAACTGAACAGGTTGCACACCCCTAAAGCTGGCCCTGGTGGCTATAGTAATCTCTTATAGCCAGGGCTATTAGAAGGCCATGTATAAAGACAGCCCTAAAAGCATGACAACTGGTAGATGGAAAATGTAGATGAGCAACATTTAAGTATTGTGTATTAATATGTAAATTATGTATATTCCTATCTCAATTAAGTGCATACAGCACTGTAGAAGTAAAAGGAGGACACCAATGAAGGGACACAGGGAAGGTGCTAGATCTATCTGCCAGATTTTGTGTTGTAATGGCATTGCACAGAAGGTTGAAAATGAGCGCCATTTTTGTCAAGCTCCACCACCAGTTCTACAGCTGGCACGTTCATTCACCGTGGCTGATATATCTTCTGGCGTATATCTATTTCTTTATAGACTAAGAATCTAATTTCCATCTTCGGTGCGACTCTCTGGGTCTAACTGCAATCTTTATGTGGTTTGCTGACGCCATATTATTTTTATTGAGGAATAATAGTTATTTTCACATAATATAGTGTATGTACAGTTAGGTCCAAAATTATTTGGACAGTGACACAATCTTCATGATTTGGGCTCTGCATGCCACCACATTGGATTTGAAAAAAAAAACAAGTGAGTTGCAATTGAAGTGTAGACTTTCAGGTTTAATTCAAGGGGTTGAACTAAAATATCCTGTGAAACATTTAGGAATTGCAACCATTTTTCTACACAACGTCCTCATTTCAGGGGCTCGAGTAATTGGGCGAATTAAAGAGGCTCTGTCACCAGATTTTGCAGCCCCTATCTGCTAATGCAGCAGATAGGCGCTGCAATGTAGATTACAGTAACGTTTTTATTTTTAAAAAACGAGCATTTTTGGCCAAGTTATGACCATTTTCGTATTTATGCAAATGAGGCTTGCAAAAGTACAACTGGGCGTGTTGAAAAGTAAAAGTACAACTGGGCGTGTATTATGTGCGTACATCGGGGTGTGTTTACTACTTTTACTAGCTGGGCGTTGTGTATAGAAGTGTCATCCACTTCTCTTCACAACGCCCAGCTTCTGGCAGTGCAGCACTGTGACGTCACTCACAGGTCCTGCATCGTGTCGGCACCAGAGGCTACACTTGATTCTGCAGCAGCATCAGCATTTGCAGGTAAGTAGCTACATCGACTTACCTGCAAACGCCGATGCTGCTGCAGAATCATCTGTAGCCTCTGGTGCCGACACGATGCAGGACCTGTGAGTGACGTCACAGTGCTGCACTGCCAGAAGCTGGGCGTTGTGAAGAGAAGTGGATGACACTTCTATACACAACGCCCAGCTAGTAAAAGTAGTAAACACACCCCGATGTACGCACATAATACACGCCCAGTTGTACTTTTACTTTTCAACACGCCCAGTTGTACTTTTGCAAGCCTCATTTGCATAAATACGAAAATGGTCATAACTTGGCCAAAAATGCTCGTTTTTAAAAAATAAAAACGTTACTGTAATCTACATAGCAGCGCCTATCTGCTGCAATAGCAGATAGGGGTTGCAAAATCTGGTGACAGAGCCTCTTTAACATTACCATAAAAAAAACATTTTTTTAATACTTTGTAGAGAATCCTTTGCAGGCAATGACTGCCTGAAGTCTGAAACCCATGGACATCACCAAACGCTGGGTTTCCTCCTTTGTGATGCTTTGCCAGGCCTTTACTGCGGCTGTCTTCAGTTGTTGCTTGTTTGTGGGTCTTTCTACCTTAAGTTTTGTCTTAAGCAAGTGAAATGCATGCTCGATCGGGTTGAGATCTGGTGATTCACTTGGCCATTGCAGAATATTCCACTTTGTTGCCTTAAAAATCTCCTGGGATGCTTTCGCAGTATGTTTTGGGTCATTGTCCATCTTACTGTGAAGCTGTATCCAATCAACCTTGCTGCATTTGGCTGAATCTGAGCAGACAGTATATCCCTGAACACTTCAGAATTCATCCGGCTGCTGCTGTCTTCAGTCACATCATCAATAAACACTTGTAACCCAGTGCCTTTGGCAGCCATGCCTGCCCATGCCATCACACTGCCTCCACCATGTGTTACAGAGGATGTGGTGTGCTTTGGATCATGAGCTGTTCCAAGCCTTCTCCATACTTTCTTCCTCTCATCATTCTGGTACAGGTTCATCTTAGTTTCATCTGTCCAAAGAATTCTGTTCTAGAACTGGGCTGGCTTCTTTACATGTTGTTTGGCAAAGTCTAATCTGGCCTTTCTATATTTGAGGCTGATTAATAGTTTGCACCTTGTAGTGAGCCCTCTATATTTGCTCTTATGAAGTCTTCTCTTTATGGTAGACTTAGATACTGATACACCTTCTTCCAGGAGAGTGTTCTTCACTTGGGTAGATGTTGTGAAGGGGTTTTTCTTCACCATGAAAAGAATTCTGCGATCATCCACCACTGTTGTCTTCCGTAGATGTCCAGGCCTTTTGGAGTTCACGAGATCACCAGTGTGCTTTTTTTTTTAAAGAATGTACCAAACTGTTGATTTGGCCACTCCTAACATTTGTGCTATCTCTCTGATGGATTTCTTAATTTTTTTCAGCCTAATGATGGTCTGTTTCACTTGCATTGAGAGCTCCTTTGACCTCATGTTGTGGGTTCACAGCAACAGATTCCAAATGCAAATGCCACACCTGGAATCAACTCCAGACGTTTTACCTGCTTAATTCATGATGGATTAATGAGGGAATAGCCCATGCAGCCCATTAAATAACTTTTGAGATAATTGCCCAATTACCTTTGGTCCCTTGAAAAAGAGGCAGCTACGTATTAAAGAGCTGGAACTCCTAAACCCTTCCTCAAATTAGGATGTGAATACCCTCAAATTAAAGGTGAGAGTCTGCACTTTAAGCCCATATTGATTATATATCTGTATATTCAATATATTTTGGTAAACAGCTAAAATGTCAAAACTTGTGTCACTGTCCAAATAATTCTGGACCTAACGGTATAATTCTTGGGTATTCATTCATTGTATATATTCATTAATGTTTATTTGTTTTCAATTTATATATTAATTGAGGAGCATAGCTATGGGGGCTACCAGACCACTTGCCCTTACAGTTCTAGATGACCGCAAGCCAATCACCATTTAACGCACCTGCAAATGGAACAATGTTAAACAACATAACATAACATTAATTTGACCCCAAACCAGACCCCTAGAAATAATGAGTCCCCAGACTAAACCCCTAAACTCATCAGACCCAAAACCAGACCCCCTAAATTAATCAGACCACAGACCCCTAAATCAATAAGACCTCAGACAAGAATCCTAAATGAATTAGATCTCAGATAAGACAAAAAAAAATCAGACCCCAGATCAAACCATTTAGGTCCCATGCACACGACCGTGTCGGTAATCACGGTTTGTGATTACAGGCACGGCCAGCCGCAGACGGCCGCGGATATCTCCTCTGAAAAACGCAGCCAGGGGCGGATTATAATGAGGGCAATCTTGGCAAGTGCCCGGGGCCCGAGGCTGGAAGGGGGCCCAGTTCGCCCCGGTTCTCCCGTGTTAAAATTACAGCCGGTTCAGAGAACCGGAGTGAAGCGGGACCTCCCACCCAATTGTATCTGCATCCTTAGGGTGCGGATACAATTGCTTACTTTTGCGCTGGCGAGACAGGGAACTATCCATTCCCTTCCTCCCATTCGGCACTTTACCAATGACACAGTCGGCGCGATGAGGTCATCACGCCAACTGCGCCGTTACGCTGGATGACGCCGTCTGGTCTCTAACCACTCCTGCGTCGCTGAAGAAAGGCCTGGGATATGGGGACAGGTGAGAATGTTGGTTTTTCAGATTTGTGGGTGAATTGCAGGGCGCAAAAATATGTTCGTGTGCATGGGGCCTTAGAGTCGTGATCAGAAAAATTGTTATCTGAGGCGACTGGATGGTTTTGTGTTAACACAGGCTGTTAGGCCACGTTCGCAGGGCATTATTTCGGTCAGTGTTTTGCTACAGTATTTGTAAGTTAAAACCAGAAACACTTAGAAAAGTATAATGGAAAATATTTTTACCTCTTTCCGTATTTTGGACCCATTTCTGGATTTGGCTTCCAAATACTGATGCAAAATACTGACTAGACTACTGCCGTTCGAAAGAGGCCTTAGAGCGGTAAACCACATATTAAAGTTGTTGTTTCATATGTACTTTGGATTGCTTTTTACCTGCTTCAGTTCACTTTAACATATCATATGGTACAAGTGTTCATTGTGTTAGCTCCATTTGGGTTTATCATGGTTTTGCTGCATTTTTTTTTGTGCGTTTTGCCACAAATTTATTACATTTTTTAAAAAAAAATCTTTTACCATTTTTACCAAAAAGTGGAAAAAAAACTACATGAATAACACACTAATAACATGAAAATAAAGGAACAAAACTTTCAACTGTCCTAACCCATCTGTTTTATGTACAATACCTAAAATAGACACTAGGTTCCACTGGAGACCATAAAAGAGGACTTCTAGTGGAAAATAACTTTAAGTGAATGTGCACACGCAAAGTCAAAAACGTCTGAAAGAGCTGTTTTCAAGGGAAAACAGCTTCTGATTTTCAGCCGTTTTTTAAGCTACTTACGTTTTTCGTAGAATTTTTTACGTCCGTTTATGGAGCTGTTTTTCTATAGAGTCAATGAAAAACGGCTCAAAAAGAGATATGCACTTCTTTTTTGCGGGCGTCTTTTTCAATGCCTTTTTTCGCAAACTAAGCGTAAAAAAACGCCCCATCGGAACAGAACGCCGTATTTCCCATTGAAATCAATGGGCAGATGTTTGTAGACGTTCTGCTTCTGTTTTTTAGGCGTTTTTTGAGGCGTAAACACACTGAAATATGCCTAAAAACACTAAGTGTGCACATACCCTTACAAGTAAGTAATTAGCATCCTTGGAAGGTTTCTGTTTTTGTGACGGAATTAATAGAGCAGTCGACTGCGCTATTGATTCAGTCGAAAAAACAGAAAGCTGCCAGTATTGTGACAAACAGAAATCATTAGCAATGTTTCCGTCACCATTGATATCAATGGTGATGCAAACGGAAGCTAAGGTGTCCGTTTGACTTTCCGTTGAGGGGTTCACATGACGGAAACCTCAGACGGAATCCCTGAACGGAAAGTCAACGCTGATGTGAACAGGCCCTAAGGCTTCGTTCAGATCTGCATCAGGGTTTCGTTCTGACTAGAGATGAGCGAACTTATGAAAAGTTCGGTTCGGCTGGTTCGCCGAATTTCATGAAAAAGTTCGATTCGGACCGAACTAGTTCTGACCGAACCTGTAATACAAGAAAGCCCCTAAAAATCGTGTATAACACTGTTTAAAAGCCCTACAAGCCCTGTATATCACTCTTAGGTCACCCATGAGTGTATCCAAGTACTTTTGAGCTGTCTTTAAGGCAAAGTTAGTGTCAAAGTTACGCCAACATGAATGGCTATAGGAAAACGGATGGGACACGGTGATAACTAACAGAAACCACTGCACTTGTGCATGTTGTATTCTTAATGCATTGTTAAAAAAGGTACAAAAATTAACCATTTTAGGCGGCTGATGCCTGCCAGGGCTCATACATATAAGGTGGTAAAAGTAGAAGCAATGGCTTTTGACAAGCCCTCAAAAAATTTACCCTTTATGGTGGCAGATGCCTGCCGGGGTTCATCCATACATGGATGTAAAAGCAACAAGCAATGGCTTTTGAGTGCAAGCCCTCCAAAAATGTATCCTTGTTATTGGCAGATGCCTGCCGGGGTTCATCCATACATGGATGTAATGTAAAAGCAACAAGCAATGGCTTTTGACAAGCCCTCCAAAAATGTTTTATTGGCAGATGCCTGCCGGGGTTCATCCATACATGGATGTAAAAGCAACAAGCAATGGCTTTTGAGTGCAAGCCCTCCAAAAATTTACCCTTTTTATTGGCAGATGCCTGCCGGGGTTCATCCATACATGGATGTAATGTAAAAGCAACGGCTTTTGACAAGCCCTCCAAAAATGTACCCTTTTTATTGGCAGATGCCTGCCGGGGTTCATCCATACATGGATGTAAAAGCAACAAGCAATGGCTTTTCACAAGCCCTCCAGGCCTGCTTGTAGCAGACGGCAGTGGAGGTGTATTGGTGGTAGTAGAGGTAGCCAACGGACAGCAAGGGTGGTGGTAGTAGTAGTAGTAGTAGCAGCACATTAAAAGAGACTGGACAGTCACAGCAGGACAAAGCCCTGTGATGGGGCAAGCCTCAGGCCTGCTTGTAGCAGACGGCAGTGGAGATGTATTGGTGGTAGTAGAGTACCTGAATACCCTCTCTGACGCTACACTGGAGGGTGGACAAGACAGTACACCCATGGCAAACTGGGCCAGTTCTTGCTAATGATCCAATCTGCTGACCCAGAAGTCCATGGGGTCTGGGATCAGCATTTCTGATGGAGAAAGGGCACAGTCCAGGTACGAGTGAACCTGGTTGTTTAGGTGCTGCACCTGGTGATGGTGAACATCCCTTTGGTGACTACGATGTGTGTCAGGTCGGGGTATTGGATGTAAAAATGTTGTCATCATATTTTCCAAACTGAATTGGCTGCTGCTGCTGCCGCTGCTGCCGCCTATTGCAGAGGTAGCTCTGCCAGAGGAGGTGGAACGATGAGACAGTGGGGAGCGGAGAGTGGCCCCCCGGTCAGACATGCTTGTAGCAGGTGTTTGCCGTTTGAAAGCCGTGACAAGCTGGCTGCATAGCTTCTCTCGATAATAAGCCAATTTTGCCTCCCTCTCGGAAGGCGCAAAAAACTCCCCCATTCTGGGTTTATACCGAGGGTCTAAAAGTGTGGCTATCCAGTACTCATCTCTTTGCTTCATGCTAACAATACGACAGTCAGCGCGCAAGTAACGAAGCATACAGCTCGTCATCCTGGCCAGCGTTGCAGAGGGCCCGGTTGGTTCCATCTCCACCCCATACTGCCATGGTTGTCCATCATCAAGGTCGTCGTCAGACTCGTCATCACCATCACTGTCATGTTGTGCGGCTGCCTCGTCCCCTATCCCTTCCTGTGATTCCATCTCCAAATCCAGCTCCTCTTCAGGTCCTGTTTCCTCATCCTGATCCTCCTCCTCCTCCTCCTCAACATCCATAGCCAGATGTGATCCTTCCTCCATCCTTTGCTGAATCATCGCTGTGAGTGTTTGCTCCATAATGAACATCAGCGGCATAACATCGTTCATTCCGCTAGCGTCACGGCTCACAAATCGTGTGGCCTCTTCAAAGGGCCTCAAAACGCGACATGCGTCTCTAACCAACTGCCAGTGCCTGAGCTCGAAATTACACTGGCTCCAAACGCTGCCCGTCTGCTGCATCAGGAAATCATTCACGGCTTTCCGCTTTTCGTACAGACGGTCCAACATGTGCAGGGTGGAATTCCAGCGTGTTGGAACGTCGCAAATCAGGCTGTGTTCTGGGAGATTGTTTTGACGCTGCAAGTCCAGGAGGGCGTGCTTAAATGCATACGAACGTCTAAAGCGAACACAAACCCTCCTGGACATGGCCAGCACACCCTTCAAACCAACATATGACTTTAAGAAGCGTGTTATGACCAGATTGATCACATGAGCCATGCAAGGAGCGTGTGTCAGGTGACCTAGACGCAGTGCAGCCACAACGTTCTTCCCATTATCAGAGACAACATTGCCCAGTGTGAGTTTCAGAGGAGACAGCCAGCGTGCGATTTCCTGCTTGATGCACAGCAGCAGCTCCTGCCCTGTGTGGCTTTTCTCGCCCAGGCTCAGCAGGTGTAAGACAGCGTTGTGGCGCTTCACCTTGCACCTATGAAAAGAGGAGGGAGGAGGAGTGGAAGATACGCTGTGTCCTGTCGGGGACGGGAAGACCTCCATTGAGGAGGGCAAGGAGGAGGAGAAGGAGGAGGATGGTAGGCGCCTGGTGTCCGGAGTTGAACCAGAAAGATACAAGCGTGGAGGTGGTAATGCCTGGCATTGCTGCGGTGGTGCATCGGACTGCAAAATATTGACCCAGTGGGCCGTGAAAGACATGTACTGTCCCTGCCCATAGTTGCTGCTCCACGTGTCGACGGTGGCATGTACCCTGCTGCACACGGATAATTGCAAGGACTGGCACACCTTTTCCTCCACGTGCTTGTGCAAGGCAGGGACATCTGTTTTGGAGAAGTAATGTCGGCTAGGTATTCGCCACCTAGGCTGAACGCACGCCATCAATTGCTTGAAGCCGGCGGAGTCGACCAGGTGGTACGGCAGCAACTGCACCACCAACAACTTAGCCAGGTGTGAATTAAGCCGCACGACAAGTGGATGACTGGGTATATATTGTTGCTTATTGGACAACGATTCCGTAATGGATAACTGACGGGACGTAGGAGGAGCACTAGACGACAGTGATGATGATGATGATGACAACGACATGGTGGATAAGGCCTGGCTACTACTTAGATGACAGGGACTCGGAGCAGCAGCAGCAGCGGCAGAGGGGTCTTCATTAGATGTACATGATGATGGTGGGGCATGTCGATTGTCCCACATGGCCTTGTGATGCCGCTCCATGTGTTTACGTAGAGCGGTAGTTCCTACATTGCTGCCCTGCCCACGCCTTACTTTCTGCTTGCAGATACGGCACTGTGCCATGTTTTCGTCCTTCGGGAAGGTGCAGAAAAATTGCCACACAGCAGAGTACCGTAAAGAGGTAGTACCACGTCCACCACCACCCGAGCTTGCCCCTTGTCTGGCAGGCTTTTTTCGGGAGCCTACACCAGCATCAGTGTCGCCATCACCGGCTCCTGAGCTGACCCTACCGCTGCAACGCTTTGCAGATTGACTTCTGCCCCTACCTCGGCTTGGCTGTTTATCACGGCCAGTGGCGCCACTACTACCCTCCTCCTCTGACGCCGTCATCACCTGGTCACCTGGTTCCCACGTCCTGTCTAAAACAACATCATCATCATAGCCCTCCTCATCATCCCCGCCACTTCTGTCACTGTATTGTGAATGTGATGTGACATCATGGCGGGCTCCATGCCCCCCCTCATTACTGCGTCTGCCACCACGGCTACCACCACCAACACCCCCACTACCACAGCTATGCGTCTCGGACACCGCTTCCACCTCCACCACCGCCGCAACACACTCCGTTGGCTGACTCGCGGAAAACAAATCATCATCATCATCACTATGTTGTTCAGTATCTTCCTTCGCACCCGAGGAGATGTCTCTTAGGACTCTCAGGAAAGATGGCTTCCCGCTAGGAAGTGGGAGTGAAGACATAGATGATGGAATGGAAACGCTAGAAATACCTATATTACTACTGTCACTGTGCCAAGGAACTGTAGAGGATCTGGAATCCAACGAAACCTGGCTTGAAGCCAGATCGTCAGAGTCTTCCTGCTGAGATGACCGCGAGCCAGCCAACCAGTCCACAATGGCCGTATTGTCTAAAGTAACACGCCCACCGGAGGAGATGGAAAAGTCTGGCTTGCTGATACTGCTACTACTACCAGCAGGCACATGGCTGCTGCTACTAGTGGAACTGGGCACATGTCTTGTGCCACAAATGCTGGTACTGGGTCTGGCACCAACAGATCCAACATTTGGACTGGAAGAGGAAACGGCATGGGTGTTTTTTCCTCTACCCCGTCCTTTCACAACCTTTTTTTTACCAGACATTTCACTGCTGGAGTGCAGCAAGTTGAATCAAAACCCGGGGGATGAGCCCCTTCTAAAAGTGTATTCACACTGACACTGGCTTGGCAAATGGCAATGAATGAGAATTTCTATCAGCCACGCCGCGGTGCACTCAGGGAATGCTGGGCGTTGTAGTACTACTAGGCTGCCTGTATTGCAAGTTGGATTGTTATTTCGTTATGTTAACGGCCGGGGATGAGCCCCTTCTAAAAACGTATTCACACTGACACTGGCTTGGCAAATGGCAATTAATGAGAATTTCTATCAGCCACGCCGCGGTGCACTCAGGGAATGCTGGGCCTTGTAGTACTACTACTACTACAAAGGCTGCCTGTATTGCAAGTTGGATTGTTATTTCGTAATGTTAACGGCCGGGGATGAGCCCCTTCTAAAAGCGTATTCACACTGACACTGGCTTGGCAAATGGCAATGAATGAGAATTTCTATCAGCCACGCCGCGGTGCACTCAGGGAATGCTGGGCCTTGTAGTACTACTACTACAAAGGCTACCTGTATTGAAAGTTTGATTGTTATTTCGTTATGTTAACGGCCGGGGATGAGCCCCTTCTAAAAGCGTATTCACACTGACACTGGCTTGGCAAATGGCAATGAATGAGAATTTTTATCAACCACGCCGCGGTGCACTCAGGGAATGCTGGGCCTTGTAGTACTACTACTAATACTACAAATCCTGCCTGTATTGCAAGTTGGATTGTTATTTCGTTAGGTTAACGGCCGGGGATGAGCCCCTTCTAAAAGCGTATTCACACTGCCACTGGCTTGGCAAATGGCAATGAATGAGAATTTCTATCAGCCACGCCGCGGTGCACTCAGGGAATGCTGGGCCTTGTAGTACTACTACAAAGCTGCCTGTATTGCAAGTTGGATGCAACGGGGATGAGCCCCTTATAAAAGCGTATTCACACACTGGCTGAGTAGTGAGTAGTGGATGAGCCCCTTCGATTGCTGGATTCCTGCCTTTTAGATTCCTAAAGCTTTCCCTTACTGCACAGAGATGCTATCCCTACAGCTCCTGTCTGTAAAATGGCCGCTGAGCTCCGTGCATAGACTTTTATTGCAGGCTTGAGCCCGCCCCTATGCTGTCTCCCGATTGGCTGGGAGATCCGTTTGCACGGCATTATGGGGTAGCCTGATGTCAGGTGATCTTGTGAAATCCTCCATTTTACATCTAACATGTGGCAGGCACCAAAATGTAGCCGGGTTCGGTCAAAACGGGTTCGGCTGGGCCTTGTTTCGCTGCGAACCGAACTTTTCCCGATGTTCAGCCCGAAACCGGGTTCGGTTGTCCCGGTTCGCTCATCTCTAGTTCTGACGTTCCATTGGAGCTTCCCATCAGAACGGAACCCTGACTGAAACAAACGGAAAACATAGGTTTCCGTTTGCATCACCATTGATTTGAATGTTGATGGATCCGGTGAAAATGGTTTCTGTTTTCTCAGTTATGCAAGGGTTCCATCGTTTTGACGGAATGAATACCGACTACAGTATTCATTCTGTCAAAACGACAGGAACCCTTCCACAACTGTGAAAAACGGAAACCATTTGCAACGTTACCATTGAAATCAACAGTGATGCAAACGGAAACCTATGGTTTCCGTTTGTTTCAGTCAGGGTTCCGTTCTGACGGGAAGCTGCCACGGAACGTTAGAACTGAACCCTGACGCAAATGTGAACGAAGTCTTAATTAAAAGTTATAAAATTTTCCAATATACTTTTTGTATTTATACTCACAGTTTTCAAGATCTCTGCTTGTTGATATTCTGTAGTAACATACACTGTTTACTTCCAGTGGATAAAATTCTGTCCATTGTCATGTGATGAACACACAGGTGCATGGCTCGTTAGTTTCCGCAGCATTTGCAATAGCAGCATAGTGGTTGAGATTTCAAAAATCTCATGCTCATGCTGCGAAGAAAAAACGCAGTGTAAACGTTGATAAATTGACCAGCGGTGCAGAATTTAATTCCGCAGCATGTCATTTTATGCTGCGTTTTTGCTGATTTTCTGTTGTGGTTTTTCCCCATTGAATTCAATAAGGGTGCAAAACTCACATCAGAAAGCCAAGTGTTTCACTGGATGAATACCAATGGGAATTTTTTGGTTAGAGCCTAACCTTTAATGTGAGATTTATTTCACTTTTTAGCAATTTAAGATAGTGATACAATTGTATCCATAAAGTTTGTTCACTAGCGCTTGCGCACTTTACATTGACATATGTAATAAGTTCAGATAGGACTATGTTATAACAGTATGGCGTAATATACAGCGTGTGTCAGGCTATCAGCACATATAATAGATGGCATATTCCAAAGCCCTGGGGGTGTGTGTAGTATATATTTCAGGGAGTGATATACAGTGATATATCAGCACATCCCTTTTCTAGTTATGTTTGATGTAGATGTCAGATCATGCTATTAATAGCGCATAGTCCCCTATTTGATCTGTATTATGATGCAGATATCGAGTCATTTTGACCACAGACATAGGGAGGACAAAAACATCCTATGTAAATATTGGGGGATCCTAACGGCCGATCAAGATCTAAATAAAGTAGTGCATTCCCATCCACTGATTACCTTCAGGAGGGGAAAAAATCTCCAAGACCGTTTGGTCCATAGTCATTTCAATGAACCTCCCTCCCAATCGACATGGCTCCCTAATAGACCATTAGGCACCTTTAAATGCGGCGCCTGCAAGGCATGCAGATATATCGCTAAAAGTAGCACATTCATCAGTGCAGCGACGGGAAAAATCTATGAAAATAGGGAATTTGCCAATTGTAGAGCTAAGGGGGTCATTTACATGGCTACCTGTGCCTGTGAGCAAAACTATATAGGCAAAACAATTCGGGAATTTCGGAGGAGAATCTTGGACCACATCGGCAACATACGTAGGAAAGATGATACTTGCTTAGCAAGACATATGAGAGAAAAACATACAGATAAACAAGATGAAATTACATTCAAAGTCATAGAAGTGATCAGACCCTCTATCAGAGGAGGTAACCTAGACAGGTTACTTTTACAGAAGGAATGTAGATGGATTTATCGTTTGAAAACACTACATTCATATGGAATCAATGACTATATGTCATATGTAAGCTTTATCTAAATTTCAGCATAATACATGACATATAATTCCATATCCACCTTTAATACAAGAAGATAATGGATTATGTGCTACTAATAATATAATCCGATATCAGCATCAAAACACAAGGGATAGCATGATCTGACATCTACATCAAACATAACTAGAAAAGGGATGTGCTGATATATCACTGTATATCACTCCCTGAAATATATACTACACACACCCCCAGGGCATTGGAATATGCCATCTATTATATGTGCTGATAGCCTGACACACGCTGTATATTACCCCATACTGTTATAACATAGTCCTATCTGAACTTATTACATATGTCAATGTAAAGTGTGCAAGCGCTAGTGAACGAACTTTATGGATACAATTGTATCACTATCTTAAATTGCTAAAAAGTGAAATAAATCTCACATTAAAGGTTAGGCTCTAACCAAAAAATTCCCATTGGTATTCATCCAGTGAAACACATATATTACTCAAGGGAAAATCCACGTATATTTACTATTGCACAGTGAATAAAATAAAAGAAAGCCAAGTGTTGCGACTTTTGCGGCATAATCGCAGTGATTACGTCGCAAAAATCGCAACTCCGCAAAAAAGGTTTCATACCATGTGACTGCTGCAGTCAATCACAGGGTGCAGCGTCACATGGCCTACAACGTCATCATAGGAGGCCGGACTACGCGGAGAGAAGACAGGGCGGTAAGTATGAGTGCTTTCTTCCACAGCGGAAATTCAGTTTAGAAAAACCGCACAACAATGTGGTGTGATTTTTCAGACGGAATGTACTGCGGTTTCCAGGTTAGACATGCTGCGTGATTTTAACGAAGCGTATCCGACCCGTGGGAACCAAGCCTAAGGCCTCATGTACACGACCGCATGTCGGACACATTTCCTGGACCGAACACAGTTCAGGGAGCCGGGCTCCTAACATCATAGTTATGTATGATGCTAGGTGTCCGTGCCTCTCCGCGGGAATACTGCCCCGTACTGAAACATGTTTTCAGTACAGGACAGTATTCCCGCGGGGAGGCAGTGACTCACCGCGTCATACATAACTATGATGTTAGGAGCCCGGCTCCCTGAACTGTGTTCGGTCCGGGAAATGAGGACGACATGTGATATACGGACCGAACACGGTCTTGTGCATAAGACCTAAGTGTATCAGAGCTGTGTCTTCTAATGATCTCAGCACCTGTGTGTTCATCACATGACCCTGTAACGACCCCAGCACTTGTGTGTCCATCACATGACCATGGACAGAATTCTATCCACTGGAAGTAAACAATAAATGTTCCTACTGAATAAAAACAAGCAGAGATCTTAAAAACCATGAGGAAATTAATAGAGAAAGTATATTGGTAAATTGTGTAACCTTTAATTATACAAAAAATAACAATAATTTGCTGAAAGTGGACAACCCCTTTAATGTTCTCACTTCACCTTAATATCAACATGACCAGTGAATTTCTAGCAGGGCAAACATTTCTTAAACTGACTTGTCAGAAAGCTGGCATTTTATGATAATGCCAGGGTAAAAGTCAATTTGGCAAACTTACAAAGATTGGTGTTTCATACCCCAATCTTAGTATTAAGCTCGCAGGAGTATGGTGTGGGTAATTTATTAAAAGGCGCACGCCTATTAATAAATTTGTTGCATCTTCTGTTGTCCGTGCGCCAGAAAGAGAAATTTATACCAGCTACGAGCTGGCGTAGATTTCTCCTATAATTTATGCCCGAGGTTCTGGTATAAATTATAGTAAATTAGCCTTCTGCTAAGCCCCGACCCCTTTTGCTAAAGTGGCTTGATGGCGTAAATGCTTCAAAAGTAGAAATTTTTTAAGCAAATTGTGACTTTTGATTCATTTGCGACTTTCTACGCGTGGAAATTTTTATTAGATTCCGACTACATTTTTTTTCTGTATGATGCATTTGAATACTTATGTTTGTTTATGGCGATTACATAGCAGTATGATTTATTGTACACCCTTGGCAATGGCAGTGGTTGAAATGGGCAAACCCACTGATTAGAAGGGGTGTCCAAATACTTATGACCATGTAGTACATATAAACCGTACAAATTGACTTTTGGGCTCCTAATTCCATCATCTCGAATTTGTATCATATAGATCAGGGGTCTCAAACTCGGCCGTGTAAGTGGGCCGCATATAGAAAAAATGGGACGTTGACGGGCCGCATTACTTTCAAATTTGATACAATACAAAATTATTGTTAATCAATTAGTTATTTGAACTACTATAACACTACATTACTATAATAATAGCGCTAGGTTTAAAATTTGAGATATTTCTCCACGTGCTTATTTCAACAATCCAGCTTTCCAGTTTAAGTGTCGCTAAATGCAGTCCGGCGGCTCAGTTAGCACACATGTCAAGATTGGGCAGCCCCTTTTTAGATAGTGCCGCAGTGCCCTCTGTGGATGCTGCCGCAGTGCCCTCTGTGGATAATGCAACACACCCCTAGATAAGGCCACAGTGCCCTCTGTAGATAAGGCCACAGTGCCCTCTGTAGATAAGGCCGCAGTGCCCTCTGTAGATAAGGCCACAGTGCCCTCTGTAGATAATGCAACACACCCCTAGATAATGCCAGTGTCCCCTTCTGATACTGTCACACACCCACTTGTAGATAACGCCACAGTGCCCTCTGTAGAGGCTGCCACAGTGCCCTCTGTAGAGGCTGCCACAGTGCCCTCTGTAGAGGCTGCCACAGTGCCCTCTGTAGAGGCTGCCACAGTGCCCTCTGTAGAGGCTGCCAAAGTGCCCTCTGTAGAGGCTGCCAAAGTGCCCTCTGTAGAGGCTGCCAAAGTGCCCTCTGTAGAGGCTGCCCCAGTGCCCTCTGTAGAGGCTGTGCCAGTGCTCTCTGTAGAGGCTGCCCCAGTGCCCTCTGTAGAGGCTGCCCCAGTGCCCTCTGTAGAGGCTGCCCCAGTGATGTCAGGGGCTTGCCCAGAGCTGGAGTCCCAGGCAGAGCGCTAGTAGGCTCTTCCTGGGACTCCAGCTGTGCTCCTGACATCACTGGGACTCCTGCTCTGGGGAAGCCCCTGACATCATTGTCGATGTATGGACAGCGATGTCAGAGGCTTCCCCAGAGTCCCGGAGCAGAGCCGATAATAGCGCTCTGCCCGGGACTCCGCTCTGGGGAAGACCCTGACACACTGTCCATATATGAGCAGATATGTCAGGGAATTCCGCAGCGTCCTGGAGCAGAGCCTATACTAGCGCTCTGCCCGGGACTCCGCTATGGGGAAGACCCTGACACACTGTCCACATATGGGCAGCGATGTCAGGGAATTCCACAGAGTCCAGGAGCAGAGCCGACACCAGCGCCCTGCTCCGCTCTGGGCAAGACCCTGACACACTGTCCATATATGGGCGGCGATGTCAGGGAATTCCACAGAGTCCCGGAGCAGAGTCGACACCAGCGCTCTGCTCGGGACTCCGGCTCTGGGGAAGCCCCAGACATCGCTGTTCATATGTGGACAGCGATGTCAGGAAATTCCACAGAGTCCAGGAGCAGAGCCGACACCAGCGCTCTGCTCCGCTCTGGGCAAGACCCTGACACACTGTCCATATATGGGCAGCGATGTCAGGGAATTCCACAGAGTCCCGGAGCAGAGCCGACACCAGCGCTCTGCTCGGGACTCCGGGCTCTGGGGAAGCCCCAGACATCGCTGTTCATATGTGGACAGCGATGTCAGGGAATTCCAGAGTCTCGGAGCAAAGCCGATACTAGCGGCTCTGTGTCCCGCGGGCCGCAGATGACAGCCCCAGGGGCCGCATGCGGCACGCGGGCCGCGTGCTTGAGACCCCTGATATAGATGATAATATTTTAACATGTTGATAACATTATATATTTTAAATAGTAATATAGTCATTTTCCTGTACATGGCAGATTTTTTTCGTTTCAAAAGAGATAAAAGTATCTAAAATTCTACTTCTGTAAATCATGTTAGTGGGAATACAGTACATTTTATCTAATTACCATTCTGAGAACAAGAGATGTGCTCTTGAAGCCAAAATGTTTTCACACTTCGAACAGTTCACATTGCCAAATGGCTGAGACGCTTGGAAACATTTCTAATTTTGTATGTAAGAGCTTTGGTTTATTCTCAGTTTCTTTTACAAAATGTTTTTGCAGAGTTTTAAATGATTTCTGGGTGGTGTATTACAACGTCTGTCAATTGCTTTACATTTCTGTTTAATAACAAAAAATTAAATAAATGTATAAGACCATATGAAATTACTACATTAGAATTAAAGGGGTTTGCCCATCAGGGACATTTATTGCATATCCATAAGATATGCCATAAATGTCAGATAGATGCGGGTCCCATCTCTGGGACCTGCACCTATCTCTACCACAGGGCCTCCTAAACCCCATTCTACCTTTCTCTGCTCCCGCTGCCTCCCGGGCACATCCTGATTAGATGGTTGGGAGTTACGAAAACAGCCGAGCTACGCTGTTTTCGTAACGCCCATAGAAGTGAATGGCAGTTACAGAAGTAGTGTTGCTTTAAATGTTGCTTAAACTTAGGAATGAGTGCAATACTTAAAAAAAATTTGAGCCATCCTTGACAAAGGTAGATTTTAGTAGCTCTAGTGATAGGACCAAAAGTCTAGGCAAAGATTCAGTTCCCTGCCCTAGCCCTGTGTCTAAATACCTGGTGAAGGTAAAGTAGCTTGTTGCTGCCCCCCACCTCCTTTCGGCACCATGCACTTGGGTCAGGTGCCTAACATCCCCTGTCCACTAGCATGGAACACATTCGCACCCCAACTTCATTTAGTGAGAGTGCCTTTGATTTAACCAGTTCCTTCTGTATCCTAGTTGAGCATTTGCAATCTTGTAGATACTGCCATCATTTAATAAAAACTGAAGATTTTCTACAAAGCTCCTGAAAATTTTAAAAACTCAAGAGGTAATCTGTTGTGTGTTTCTGCTCAAAAAAATTAAGGAATGAATGATCTTTGCATATTTTCGCACTTCAACAAATTCATTGGTAAAATCTGCTCAGGTCTTAGGCTGGATTCACACGAGCATGTTCGGTCCGTAAAGGACGGAACGTATTTCGGCCACATGTCCCAGACCGAACACACTGCAAGGAGCCGGGCTCCTAGCATCATAGTTTTGTATGACGCTAGGAGTCCCTGCCTCTCCGTGGAACTACTGTCCCGTACTGAAAACATTTTTACAGTACGGGACAGTTGTCCCGCAGCGAGGCAGAGGCTCCTAGCGTCGTACATAACTATGATGCTAGGAGCCCGGCTCCCTGCAGTGTGTTCGGTCCGGGACTTGCGGCCGAAATACGTTCCGTCCTTTATGGACCGAACATGCTCGTGTGAATCCAGCCTTAGGGTATGTTCACACGCACCGTTTTCAGACGTAATTCGGGCGTTTTACGCCTCGAATGATGCCTGAAAAAACGGATCCCTTACGCCTACAAACATCTGGCCATTGCTTTCAATGGGTTTTACGATGTTCTGTTCCCACGAGGTGTTATTTTACGCATCGCTGTCAAAAGATGGCGCATAAAAAGACGCCCGCGAAAAAGAAATGCATGTCACTTCTTGGGACGTTTTTGGAGCCGTTTTTAATTGACTCCATTGAAAAACAGCTCCAATAACATCCGTAAAATACGCCGCGAAAAATGTGAGTTGTTACAAAAATGTCTGAAAATCAGGAGCTGTTTTCGCCTGAAAACAGCTCCGTATTTTCAGACGTATTTTGCTAAGCGTGAGAAAATACTCTTATTGTTCCAAATAACTGCTGTTGAAGTGGAATTTGAAGTGTCCTTTGCATAACAGTCATCCTTTTCCTTAATTTACCAGCTCCAAAAGGACAAGGCAGTTCTGTTTCAATCTAAAATTCTAGGTCTGATTTTATTTTCCATTTGCTGACTTGACGTGTCTGCTGTCAAATGCCTTCACCTTTTCCTAATGTCATTTAGATAATAGAGATCTTAGTTCTTTTTACTCTGAAACTTTATGGCAGCTTCATTGTAACAGCCCACACAAATATGTAAGGCTTTTCAGTCTGCCTGGCCTGCATCCCAAGGTCTTGCCAACACTATGCACTGTTCATTCAGAAAAAGGAAGGTTCAGCAAAGCTCTCAATGTATGTATTAGACAAATAGAGCCTATTAGGGCAACGTGCTGGTCATTTGGTCAAGTAAATGGCTCCTCTCTGTCTCTGGTTTGCTGTTGTGTTAAAGCAATTAAATATATCAATAGGAAAATATGATTTTTTTGTGTTCAGTATGCAACGACATTACACGACAGTAATAGTTCTAAGTAGTCACAGTAAGGGTCTATTCATGCAAGGTTTGGATGTCCGTTAATGGTTTGCGCCACAGATCCCTATAGACCCGATGAATACCAAAAGAGTATTTGCCAGGAAGGTATATGTCTGTATAACATTATAAGCGCAGCATTGTACATTTTTTTTGTATGGGGGTATTTGGATGACATATGCTGCTGTATGGTATAGAGTGGCATATGTTGGCACTTTACATTTAGAACACGCTGGGAAATTTACCGTGACATGCACCAGATGAAAAAATTTAGTGATGTATATATACCCACACCTATTTGTTTTGAGAGATATATATTTGCTATTTACCATATATTAACCCCTTCTCACAATTGGATATATTATTAAATCCCTAATTGTGGTCAGGGGCGTAACTAGGAAAGACTGGGCCCCATAGCAAACTTTTGACTGGGGGCCCCCCCTCCCCCCCTCCCCTGCGTGTCACACAACCCCCCTTGTAGATAGTGCCTTTTTATAGCCCCCCCTGTAGATAACGCCATACAGCCCCCCTGTAGATAACGCCATACAGCCACCTCTGTAGAGAACGCCATACAGAGTCCCCCCTGTAGGTAACGCCATACAGCCCCCTCTGTAGAGAACGCCATACAGCCCCCCCTGTAGGTAACGCCATACAGCCCCCTCTGTAGAGAACGCCATACAGCCCCCCTGTAGGTAACGCCATACAGAGTCCCCCCTGTAGGTAACGCCATACAGAGACCCCCCCTGTAGGTAATGCCATACAGAGTCCCCCCACCTGTCGGTAACGCCATGCAGAGTCCCCCCCTGTAGGTAACGCCATGCAGAGTCCCCCCCTGTAGGTAACGACATGCAGAGTCACCCCCCTGTAGGTAAGACCATGCAGAGTCCCCCCTGTAGGTAAGGCCATGCAGAGTCCCCCCCTGTAGGTAAGGCCATGCAGAGTCCCCCCCCTGTAGGTAACGCCATGCAGAGTCCCCCCCCCCCCGTAGGTAACGCCATGTAGAGTCCCCCCCCCTTGTAGGTAACGCCATGCAGAGTCCCCCCTGTAGGTAACGCCATGCAGAGTCCCCCCCCTGTAGGTAACGGCATGCAGAGTCCCCCCCCTGTAGGTAACGGCATGCAGAGTCCCCCCCCTGTAGGTAACGCCATGCAGAGTCCCCCCCTGTAGGTAATGCTATGCAGAGTCCCCCCCTGTAGGTAACGCCATGCAGAGTCACCCCCCTGTAGGTAAGGCCATGCAGAGTCCCCCCCTGTAGGTAAGGCCATGCAGAGTCCCCCCCTGTAGGTAAGGCCATGCAGAGTCCCCCCCCAGTAGGTAAGGCCATACAGAGTCCCCCCCTGTAGGTAAGGCCATGCAGAGTCCCCCCCTGTAGGTAAGGCCATGCAGAGTCCCCCCCGTAGGTAACGCCATGCAGAGTCCCCCCCCCCTGTAGGTAACGCCATGCAGAGTCCCCCCCTATAGGTAACGCCATGCAGAGTCCCCCCCTATAGGTAACGCCATGCAGAGTCCCCCCCCCTGTAGGTAACGCCATGCCGAGTCCCCCCCCCTGTAGGTAACGCTATGCAGAGTCAGCCCCTGTAGGTAACGGCATGCAGAGTCCCCCCCCTGTAGGTAACGGCATGCAGCGTCCCCCCCACGGTAGATAACGCCATGTAAAGTCCCCCCCCTGTAGGTAACGCCATGCATCCCCTATCACGTGTGATCGCTGGCACTGATAGGGAGAACGGGGGACTGAAAGTCCCCTGAAGTTCTCCATGACTAACCTCTGACTTCCGGCGTCTGCGCAGCTCAATAAAAATGAAAGGAGCGCTGGTCACACATGCGCACAAGCGCGACTGGCGCTCCATTCATTCCTACGGAGCTGCCGACACAAACCCCGGAAGTCCGAGGTTTGTGATGGAGAACTTCAGGGGACTTTCAGTACCCCGTTCTCCCTATCGCTGCCAGCGATCACACATGTATCCCCTATCCTGTGGATAGGGGATACATGTCTTTTGTTTAATGGCAGAGTGGGGAGATACCTCCCTGCTCTGCCGTAGTGTTCAGTGGCGTCGCGCTGTAGCAGCCATAGCGGCTGCTAGCGGAGCCTCCGGCCATGGTGGGGGCCCGTGCCGACAGGCGACACGGCCCCCTCATGCCGTGGGCCCCGTAGCAGCCGCTACGGCTGCTACGGCGGTAGTTACGCCACTGATTGTGGTCCTCTGACCGAAATAAGAAAAACTACATCCAGGGCCGGTTTTAGACAAAGTGTGGCCCTGGGCAATGTTGAAAGTGCGGCCCCAAATTCTGAATTATTGTATCAATAATGCAGTTAATTCAAAAGGCAAGTGTGCAACTACATTGCTGATTTCTAGCTCATCCAGGAAACCCCAATATAATGTTGCAAACCCCAATATCCACAATATCCCCAATATTAAATCATACCACTGTACAAGATTTAATATTACCTGCGTACTGTTACTGAACAAAACTCACTATTATAATACCAATATTACTAATAATAACACAATATAAGGTCCAAATAATACCACCACACCATAACTACATAGTGACTGAATAATACCACCATACTGATACTGAATAATACCGCCACACCATAACCACATAGTGACTGAATAATACCACCATACTGATACTGAAAAATACCGCCACACCACAACCACCTAGTGACTGAATAATAACCCCATACTGTTACTGAATAATACCCCTATACTGTTACTGAATAATACCACCACATAGTGACAGAATAATACCCCCATACTGTTACTGAATAAAATCCCCATACTGTTACTGAAAAATACCGCCACACCACAACCACATAGTGACTGAATAATATCCCCATGCTGTTACTAAATAAGAAACACTATACAAAGGCCAATATTACCACCATACACTGACTATACAGTGGTAGATGCCAGTTATACACAGGAGCTATGAAGGCAATATAATATTACCACCATATAGTAACCATATAGTGGTAGATGCCAGTTATCCACAGGAGATCTGCAAAAGAGATAAGTGATTACAGCACATTTATATCCAGTGACTCACAGGTGATGTATTTTCTGATTAGATTTGTTCACTTTCCCTTCTTTTTCTCCATCTGGCCCAGACCACTCTGACGACTTATCCCAGCCATGACTCGTCTCTGCAGAACTTGACACAGGCCTGTTGGTTTCTCGCTTTTCCAGCATCCTCCCCACCTATGCCCCATCCTCTAAACAAACTCGTAATCCACAGTGCCCCAGGTGGTAATAACGATCCCTTAATGCTCTACATAATAAAAGTGCACCCTCAGTAACCGTGCCCCACACAGTAATAATGCCCCCTTTGTGCCCCTTGTAGATAGCGCCACACACAGACCCCTTGTAAATAGCACCACAAACAGCCCCACTCTTGTAGACAGCACCACACAGCCTCCCCTCTTGTAGAGAGCACCACACATCCCCCAATCTTGTAGATAGCGCCACACAACACCCCATCTTGTAGATAGCGCCACACAGCCCCCCTTGTAGATAGCGCCAAACACAGCCCCCTCCTTGTAGACAGCGACACACACAGTCCCCTTTGTAGATAGTGCCACAGCCCACCCTCTTGTAGATAGCGCCACATACAACCTTCATTTGGAAATAGTGCCAAACAGCCCCCCTGTAGATATCACCACATAGTCCCCTTCTTGTAGCTAGCGCCACACAGCACCCTGTTCTTGTAATTAGTGCCACACAGCTCCCCTCTCTGATAAGAGTCATTCACCTTCCCTTTTTTTACTCCATCCGGCCCAGACCACTCTGACGACTTAGGCTTTGTTCACATTTGCGTCGGGACTCCGTTCATGGGTTCCGTTGGACGTTTCCGTCAGGGGAACCCATGAACGGAATCCAAACTGAAATAAACAGAAACCATACACCATATACTGCACTATTGATTCTGTCAAAGCAACGGAACCTTTACACAAAATTGACAAACCATTTTCACCGGATCCGTCATATTGAAATAAATGGTGAGGCAAACCTATGGTTTCCGTTTGTTTCAGTTTGGATTCCGTTCATGGGATCCCCTGACGAAAAGGTCCGATGGAACCTATGAACGGAGTCCCGACGCAGATGTGAAAGAAGTCTAATTCCAGCCATGACTCGTCTCTGCAGAATTTGACACGCAGACATGTTGGTTTCTCGCTTTTCCAGCATCTTCCCCATCTATACCCCATCCTCTAAACAAACTCTTAATCCACAGTGACCCAGATGGAAATAATGATCCCTTAGTGCTCGACACAATAAAAGTGATCCCGCAGTAACCGTGCTTCCACACAGTAATAATGCCACCTTTGTGCCCCCTGTAGATAGCGCCACCCACAGCCACCTTGTAGATAGCACCACACAATGCCCCCACTTTTGAAGATGGCGCTACACAGCCCCCTTTCTTTCAGATAGCGCCACACAGCCACCCACTTGTAGATAGTGCCACACAGCCCCCTTCTAAATAGCGCCACATACAGCCCCACGTGTAGATAGCGCCACACACAGCCCCCCTTGTAGATAGCGCCACACACAGCCCCAAACCTCTTGTAGATAGTGCCACACAGCCCCCCTGTAGATAGTGCTATACAGCCCCCCCAATAGATAGCGCCACACAAATATAAGAAAATTGTACTTACCTAGCCCCATTCCCACAATGGACGGAGCTGCTCCACAGCCTCCAGACTGGACCCTTGCGTTGACCGGCATGATCTAGTGACGTCATCACGCCAGCCTGCGCAGGGATCCTGCCCCAGCATCTTATATGCGATAGCGTGTTGCCATGGTAGCCTAGGGGCGTAATGAAGACCCCAGGACTGCAATCTTTACCTCTTTGCCAGCAGAGCTTAATGAGAGACTGTTAGAATCACAATATGCTACCATACATTAGTATTTCAGTATTTAGTGCAAGCGATCCAATGATCGTTGGTTCAAGTTCTAGGAAAACTAATAACAAAAGTAAAACAAATTTAAATAAAGTTTTTTTTTATGTACAAGAAAATACTATTTTGTTCCCATTTTCCTCCTATAGCATTGTAAAAATTGGTATCGCCATATCAATAAAAGCCCGAACTATTACAAAATAACATTATTTAATCCGCTTGGTGACTGTCTTTAAAAAACAATTAAAACGCCAGAATGGCTGTTCCTTCATCACCTCAGCTCCCCAAAAAAGTGGAAAAAAAAGTGATCAAAAACTTGCATGAACCCCAAAACTACAGAATGTCCCATAAAAAAATTAGCCCTCATACCGCTCAATCGACGGAAAAATAAAAAAATGTATGGCTCTCAGAATGTGGCGACAAAAAATTAATTTTATTTTTAACAATTAGTTTTTTTCCTTGTAAAAGAAGTAAAATATAAAAAAACTTATCAATTTGGTATCGCCGTAATCATATTGACACGCAAATTAAAGTAAACATATCGGGGGTTTTTCACGGTAAACGCAGTAAAAACTAAACCAAAAAAACAATGGGGGAATACGTTTTTTTCCCAATGCACCACAAAAACAATTTTTTTTCTGATTTCCTACTACATTATATGGTACAATAATTGGTGCCATGAAAATCTCCAACTTGTCCCGCAAAAATCAAGCCCTGATATGGCCTAAGTTGTGCTGAGAGGCGGAAAACTGGGAGCAGGGTAGCCACAATAATTACATTTGGGGTGTTAAAATCAAAGAAGTGTTACATATAATATGAATGCCTTTCCAACTAATGTCCAAAAGGGTGTTATCAGGGGACCTGTCCAAAAAATAATTACACTACTGGATAGGGAGTTTTCGTGTCATGAAAAGTTCAAGAGGTATAAAGTCCCTTCTCTTATGATAAGACTTTTTGAATAAGGCACAGGAGTTTAGGAAGTCGTGGGTATGCAGGAAGGCAGGCGGAAAGCCTTCCTCAGAGGGGATTAATCCCATTATCAATCAGTTTCATGGAAGTGGGGTCATGCTGAACAAGGCGCATTTAATGAATTAAAAAGATGGCTTACCTGTGCTACAAATCTAGTCTATTTTGATCCTGTTGCACCAACTCAAATTATTGTCGATGCAAGCCCTGTGGGTTTAGGCGCCATTCTAGTTCAGAGGCAACGTGCAGGTGACTACAGACCTGTTCAGTATGCAAGAACCGTATTTTTTGGACTATAAGACGCAGTTTTTAACAAGAATAAATCTTGCTAAAAAGTCCCTGGGTCTTATAGTCCGCAGTCAAGGGACCCGGCATAGCCGGGCCCCAAGACCGCTTCATTACTTAACCCCTTCCCGACCCATCCACACTGCAGGTGTCAGCTTCTGCTATAACGGCCAAGAACAGCAATTTTGCTGTTCCTGGCAGATTAAATGGCTTGTGCCCTAAAACACACGCATCCCCATACATGTGATCGATAAATAAAACGGAGACCGAAAGTTACTAAGACCGCTGCATGAAAAGCTGTGACTTCCGCGTTCTGTGTCCGGCAGCTCCATGGAGATCAATGGGATCCTTCTGCGCATGCGCGAGCGGCTCTCCATTGAAATCTATGGAGCTGCGGACCAGAACCCGGAAGTCCAGGCTTCTCATGTAGCGCTTTGGGTGACTTTCTGTCCCCTGTTCTCCCAGCGGTCAGACCCCCAGCGATCTCACATGTAGCCCCTATCCTGTGGATAGGGGATAAATGTGTTTTATAGCAAACTACTACTAGTTAAATGCCGTGGTCAATAGCGACCACGGCATTTATAGGGGTTTTTCTATGAAGGATATTTATGACATATCCACATGATAAGTCATAAATGTCAGATAGATGCAGGTCCCACCTCTGGGACCCGCACCTATCTCTAGAATGGGGCCTCCTAAACCCCGTTCTAGCTTTCTGTGCTCTCCCGGCCACTTGATTACATGTGGAGTTACTGAAACAGCATAACTCGCTGAACTACGCTGTTTCCGTAACTCCCATAGAACTGAACAGTAGTTACGGAAACAGCGTAGCTCGCATGCTACGCTGCTTCCGTAACTGCCATTCACTACCATGGGAGTTAGGGAAACAGCGTAGTTGCGCTGTTTCAGTAACTCCACATGTAACCAAGTAGCCACTGGTTCAAGTCCCCTAGGGAACTAATAAAATGTGTAAGAAAAAAACCTGTTAGATACATTTTCAGGAGTGTAAAAAAAGAAATATTAAAATTAAAAAAAAAACATTTTCCCATTTTTCCCCAAGTGCAATGTAAAAAATAAAATAATTTGGTATTGCTGTGTCCCTAAAAGTCTGATCTATTACAATATACCATTATTTAACTCGCACGGTGAGTTAGTCATGAAATTTAAAATTTAAAACAACAAAATAGTTTTTGGGTCACCTTGGTGCTTAAAATATAAAATAAAAAAGTAATCAAAAAAATTGTATGTACCAAAAAATGGTGCCAATAAAGCTACAGCTCGTCCCGCAAAAAATAAGCCCTCACACCGCTCAATCGATGAAGAAAAATATAAAAAAATCTTGGCTCTCACAATGTGGTGAAACAGAATAAATTATTTTTTAACAAATAATTTTTTTCCTATTTTTTGTTGTCTAAAACCTGGGTGCGTCTTATGATCAGGTGCGTCTTATAGTCCAAAAAATACGGTAGATCTCTTACTGATATTGAGAGATGTTATTCTCAGACTGAAAAATAAGCTTTAGCTGTCATTTGGGATGCGAAAAGTTTCACACATATCTTTATGGCCTTGCATTTGAAATTGTAACAGATCACGAGCCGTTAGAGGTGTTATATTCTCCCCGATCAAAACCATCAGCCAGAATTGAAAGATGGGTTCTACGCCTTTTACAGTGTCACTTTAAACTGAAATACCAACCACGGACTACAAATGCAGCAGATGCACTTTCAAGATTGTCCCAAGCTTCAGCACCATCTCATAACCAAGCAGAGGAGTATATTTGATTTGTTGCTGCTGAGACCACTTTCCATAAATTGACACCACGTGAGGTCGAAGAATTTTTAGCAGTAGACTCTGAAATTTCACAGTGGAGAAAATGTATAAGGCAAGACAGATGGAGTTATTGTGTTCATGTCTATCAAAGGGTTAAACATGAGCTTACTATTGCAAGACAATTAATTCTGCGAGGAAACCGTATCATGATGCCTCAAAATTTACGATGACAAACTCTACAATTTACCCGTCAGGGACATCAAGGCATTGTGCGCACCAAACAACGGGTGTATGTGAGAATGTTTGGTGGCCAGGAATTGATAAGGATGTGGAACTTATGGTCTCCCCATGTCAAGCCTTTCAGCTAGTGGGCAGCAAACCCAAACCAGAACCAGTCACACATACAGTTTTACCTAATGGCCCATGGGAAAAGCGGACTATTGATCAGTGTGATATCCCATATGGACACCACATTTTAGTAGTTGTGGATTATTATTCACACTGGCAAGAGGTAATATTTTTCACTAAAGCAAATTCTTCAACTGTAATTGATCGATTGGATCGTATCTATGCTTCTCATGGTTTGCCTAAGCTAATTGTAAGTGATAATGGTCCACAGTTTACTTCCAAAGAATTTCAGGATTACCTAAATTGAAATACATAATCGTACAACCCCATATTGGCCACGAGCTATTGGGGAAGCGGAACGCCAGTACCGGACACTGTTAAAAAGTTTACGAATTGCTCGTTTGGAGGGCAGAGACTGGAAAAAGAACTGTGGTGATTTATTTTGGCACAACTCCACATGCTACTACAGGGGTCAGTCCTCCTGAACATCTTTGTGGTCGCAAATTCAGGACAAAACTGCCAGATATTTAGGTTCCAGGTCCTACTGGTCTTGGGAGTTTTAGGGAGGCTGATGAAGAAAGAAAGATCCGTGTTCAACAGTATGTGAACCACCAACGTCATTGTCAAACTAGCGTCCACAAACAAGGGGATAAAGTATTGTTTAAAAACTGTCTCCTTCTTTTAAGCCTGAGCCTTACGTATTAAAGAAAAAATAGGTACTAAGGTGGTTCAGGAGGATTCAGATGGCAGCACAATAGTGCGGAATTCATCTTTTGCCAAGAAATTTGTTGATCCAAAAAGCCAAGTGATGGATGATTGCGATCCAGCCACAAGTAGCATTGGTACTCATGATGGATCTGACACCACCCCACAAACATTAATTTCAGAACCACCAAGAGTCAAACGAGCAACAAAGCCACCTCATACCTTAAGCTCTATGTGTATGGACAAGAGTTTAAAACCTAACATGTTATTTGTTTCACTGTACAATTTATTTCACGTGTACAACCTGTTATTACGATTGAGAAATTGTTTGCGCCTTTTCTTCAAGGAAAGGAGAGGTTGTATTTCATCTTGGGCATTAACCCCTTCCCTATTTAGCCACTTTTGACCTTCCTGACAGAGCCTCATTTTTAAAATCTGACATGTGTCACTTTATGTGGTAATAACTCCGGAATGCTTTCACCTATCCAAGCGATTCTGAGATTGTTTTCTCGTGACTAGAGATGAGCGAACCGGGACAACCGAACCCGGTTTCGGTCCGAACTTCCGGAAAAGTTCGGTTCGCAGCGAATCCGAACTTCACCGTGTTAGGCCGAACCCGTTTTGACCGAACCCGGTCAAAAACATTATACAAATCGGCAGCCACTTATCTCTATCAATCACTGATAGAGAAAAGAGGCTGCTGATTAAAAATAAAATAAAAAGCATTTCATACGTACCCGGTCGTTGTCTTGGTGACGAGTCCCTCTTCTTCCTCCAGTCCGACCTTTTCTGACGCGGCAGCCTGTGATTGGCTGCAGAGGCCTCTGCAGCCTGTGATTGGCTGCAGAGGCCGCGGCAGCCTGTGATTGGCTGCAGCGCTCACATGGGCTGCATCGTCATCAAGGAATGTCGGGCCGGATATCGAGAGGGACGCGTCACCAAGGCAACGGCCAGGAGACCGGACTGGAGGAAGCAGGGAGTTCCCGGTAAGTATGAACGTCTTTTTTTTTACAGGTACTGTGATCGGTAGTCACTGTCCAGGGTACTGAAACAGTTACTGCCGATCAGTTAACTCTTTCAGCACCCTGGACAGTGACTATTTAGGGTATGTGCACACACACTAATTACGTCCGTAATTGACGGACGTATTTCGGCCGCAAGTACCGGACCGAACACAGTGCAGGGAGCCGGGCTCCTAGCATCATAGTTATGTACGATGCTAGGAGTCCCTGCCTCTCTGCAGTACAACTGTCCCGTACTGTAATCATGTTTTCAGTACAGGACAGTAGTTCCACGGAGAGGCAGGGACTCCTAGCATCATACATAAATATGATGCTAGGAGCCCCGCTCCCTGCACTGTGTTCGGTCCGGTACTTGCGGCCGAAATACGTCCGTCAATTACGGACGTAATTAGTGTGTGTGCACATACCCTTACTGACGTCGCCTAGCAACGCTGCCGTAATGACGGGTGCACACATGTAGCCACCCGTCATTACGGGGCCTCATGCACACGACCGTAAAAACACCCGTTATCACGGGTCGTAATTACGACCCGAAATAGCGGGCCCATAGACTTCTGTTAGCCACGGGTACCTTCCCGTTTTCTCACGGGAAGGTGCCCGTGCCATTAAAAAGATAGAACATGTTCTATTTTTTTATTTTACGGGCCGTGCTCGTAATTACGACTCGTAATTACGAGCACGGCCGGCCGGCCACGGGCAGCCGGCCGCTTTTGCGAACCGTGCTGTCATTATAATTATAGCAGCACGGCCCGTAAAATAGAAAAATAGAACATGTTCTATTTTTTTAACGGCACGGGCACCTTCCCGTGAGAAAACGGAAAGGTACCCGTGGGTAACAGAAGTCTATGAGCCCGTTATTGCGGGTCGTAATTACGACCCGCAATAACGGGTGTTTTTACGGTCGTGTGCATAATGGGAGCACGGCTCGGAAAAACGAACGGCTGCCCGTGCTCATCTCCTGAAATACTCTGTGCTGCCTTAAACTCTGTGGACAGGTCAGGATCCTGTTTCTTTTAAATGCTGCTAGGGAACCCGCTCGATCCACTATATAAGGCTACGCTACAGTGCAGCATTTAAAAGAAACAGGATCCTGACCTGTCCACAGAGTTTAAGGCAGCACAGAGTATTTCAGGAGATGAGCGTGCAGATTCAGTGCTGCTGTGAACTCTGCTCTTACCATTACGTAGCTCTCAGTCTGTTACCTCTCCTCCACTCCTGTCCTCAAGAACACCTTCACATGATTGGCAAGTCACCACGTAATGGTAAGAGCAGAGTTCACAGCAGCACAGAGTATTTCAGGAGATGAGCGTGCGGATCTTGTGCGTGGTGGTGACTTGCCAATCATGTGAACGTGTTATAGAGGACAGGAGTGGAGGAGATGTAACAGACTGAGCTACGTAATGGTAAGAACAGAGTTCACAGCAGCACAGAGTATTTCAGGAGAGGAGCGTGCAGATTCAGTGCTGCTGTGAACTCTGCTCTTACCATTACGTAGCTCAGTCTGTTACCTCTCCTCGACTCCTGTCCTCAATAACACCTTCACATGATTGGCAAGTCACCACCCCGCACAAGATCCGCACGCTCATCTCCTGAAATACTCTGTGCTGCTGTGAACTCTGCTCTTACCATTACGTGGTGACTTGCCAATCATGTGAAGGTGTTCTGGAGGACAGGAGTGGAGGAGAGGTAACAGACTGAGAGCTACGTAATGGTAAGAGCAGAGTTCACAGCAGCACTGAATCTGCACGCTCATCTCCTGAAATACTCTGTGCTGCCTTAAACTCTATGGACAGGTCAGGATCCTGTTTCTTTTAAATGCTGCACTGTAGCGCAGCCTTATATAGTGGATCGAGCGGGTTCCCCAGCAGCATTTAAAAGAAACCGTGTATGTGTGTGTTTGTGTATATATGTGTGTTTGGGTATGTGACTTTGTCTGTTTTTGTTTTTATATGTGTGTTTGTGTATATGTGTGTGTGTGTGTATATATGGGTGTGTTTGTGTATATGTTTGTGTATATATGGGTGTATTTGTGTATATGTTTGTGTGTAGATGTTTGTGTGTGTTTTTGTATATGTGTGTGTTTGTGTATATGTGTGTATATGGGTGTGTGTTTGTGTGTATATATGGGTGTGTTTGTGTATATGTGTTTGTGTATATGTGTGTTTGGGTATGTGTGTTTTTGTTTGTATATGTGTTTGTGTATGTGTGTGTATAACTGTGTGTGTGTGTGTGTGTGTGTGTGTGTTTGGATGTGTGTTTTTGTTTGTATATGTGTGAGTTCGTGTATATGTGTGTGTGTTTGTCTGTTTATGTGTGTGTGTGTGTGTGTGTGTATATCTTGTTGTGTTTGTGTATATATGTCTGTGTATGGTTGTTTGTTTGTGTGTGCGTGTATATATATGTGTGTAGGTGAGTAGAAGTATTGGTATTGTTCACATTGATAACTGTTTTTTTATGTTGTTGCAGATTTTGATGTACCGATTGGACTACATCTTCGATTCGTTGGACTACTGCGTAGATCTACGTTTTTTTCAAATTTTAATAAAATGGTTAACGAGGGTTTTGTTGGGGATTTCTTATTTCAATAAAAAAGAATTGTCTTTGTGTTTTTTTTTAAACTTTATTAGTGCCTAGATAATGGCAGTTGGCTGATTGACAGCATCCATTATTAAGGCGGTACTTAGTGTTAGCCGGTGCAGAGGCTAGCACTAACCACCCATTATTACCCCGGTACCCACCACCACCAGGGGTGCCGGGAAGAGTTGGTACGATCCAGTACCCGACCATCTGTTGTGATGGTCGGGTACTGGGGCGGCCGTAGGCTGGTATTATGAGGCTGGGAAGGGCCAAAATCAGTGGACCTTCCCACCCTTGTAATGCTAGGCTGCTGCTGCTGTGTTGTATCGGGCTGGTTATAAAAATGGGGGGGACCCCCACGTCGTTTTTTTTTTTTAATTTAACAAATTTAGCAATAGACGGGTCCCCCACATTTTTAATAACCAGCCATATACAAGGCCGCAGCAGTCTGGCATTACATGGGTGGGAAGGGCCACTGGTTTTGTCCATTCCCAGGCTAATAACACTGTGTTGTATGTGGCTGGTTATGATAAATTGGGTGGAACCCCATGTCTTTTTTTAAAAAAATATTTAAATAAATAAATAATTTAAAAAAATGACGTGGGGTCCCCCCCACTTTTATAACCAGCCAGATACAACACAGCAGCAGCAGCCTAGCATTACAAGGGTGGGAAGGTCCACTGTTTTTGGCCCTTCCCAGCCTCATAATACCAGCCTGCGGCCGCCCCAGAGCCCGACCATCACAACAGATGGTCGGGTACTGGATCGTACCTGGCTCTTCCCGGCACCCCTGGTGGTGGTGGGTACCGGGGTAATAATGGTGGTTAGTGTTAGCCTCTGCACCGGCTAACACTAAGCCTCGCCTTAGTAATGGATGTTGTCACTCAGACAGCGGCCATTACTAAAGTGGTAGTAATAAAATTTGAAAAGACAAAGATATAGATAAAATATTTTATTGAAATAAAGCACCTCCAACACAACCCTCATTAACCATTTTATTGTAGAAAAAAAAACGTCATCTAAGTAGTCCTCGAAACCGACGTAGTCCAAACACCAAACCTGTAAAAAAAAAAAAAAATGAAATAAAACATGTCGTAGGCTTAGATTCAGTTTAATGTGTGATACTGACTGTTATACCATGTATAGAAGCCTGCCGTGAAGTTGACTTAGATACAGGGCGCCAGCAGACAGTATCATACATGGCCATACATACATATATACAAACATACATACAAGCATGCACATATATACATGCAAATATACATACATGCAAACATACACACATATATACATGCAAACTATCATACATACGTACATACATGCATACACACACACATGAAAACATACATACATACAAACAAACATGCAAAGATACATACATACATATATACAAGCATGCACAAATATACATGCAAACATAAATACGTGCAAACATAATTACATACATGCACATATATATAAACATACATGCAAAAATAAAAACATGCAAACATACATACATACATGACAACATACATACATGCAAACATACATACATACATGCAAACATACATACACACATGCAAACATATATACATGCAAATATACATACAAACATGCACATGTATACATACATGCCAACATACATGCAAACATACATGCACATATATACATACATACATACATGAAAACATACATACATGCAAATATATACATGCAAATATACATACATACACACATGCACATATATACATACATGCCAACATACATGCACATATATACATACATGACAACATACATACATACATACATACATACATACATGACAACATACATACATATATATACACACATGCAAATATACATACAAACATGCATACATACATACATGCAAACATACATTCATGCAAACACACATACATGCAAACATACATACATGCATGCAAACATACATACATACATACACACATGCACATATATACATACATAAATGACAACATACATACATACATACATGACAACATACACACATGCAAACATACATACATACATGCAAATATATACATGCAAATATACATACAAACATGCACATATATACATACATGCCAACATACATGCACAGATATACATACATACATGACAACATACATACATGACAACATACATACATACATACATACATACATACATACATACATGCCAAAAAAAAAAATAATACGTTCATACTTACTTTCCTCCTGTCCGGCCTCCAGCGATGACGTTTCATCCATGTCGCCGCTGCAGCCTGTGATTGGCTGCAGAGGCGGTCACGTGGGATGAAGCGTCATCCTGACGTGCGTGACCGCCACTACAGCCTGTGATTGGCTGCAGCGGCGAAAGGGATGAAACGTCATCGCTGGAGGCCGGACAGGAGGAAAGTAAGTACGAACGTATAATTTTTATTTTTTTTATTACATTTAAATTGTATTTTCCGCGCGCCGAGCATGTACTGTCAAGGTTGCTGAAAGAGTTAGTGCAGCCCATTAACTCTATCAGCACCCCGGACAGTAGCATGCTCGGCGCAGGGAAGTGACAGGTTCGGTCCGAACTAGTTCGGTCCGAACCGAACTTTTTTGTGAAATTCGGCGAACTAGCCGAACCGAACTTTTGATAAGTTCGCTCATCTCTACTCGTGACACATTGGACTTCATGTTACTGGCAAAATTTGCTCAATATGTTCAGTATTTAATTGTGAAAAACACCAAAAATTAGATAAAAATTGCAAAAATTAGCATTTTTCTCAATTTAAATGTATCTGCTTGTAAGACAGGCAGTCATAACACACAAAAATGTTGCTAATTAACATCACCCATATGTCTACTTTAGATTGGCATCGTTTTTTGAACATCCTTTTATTTTTCTATGACCTCACAAGGCTTAGAACTTTAGCAGCAATTTCTCACATTTTCAAGAAAATTTCAAAAGGCTATTTTTACAGGGGCCAGTTCAGTTGTGAAGTAGTTTTGAGGGCCTTATATATTAGAAATCCCCAAAAAGTCACCCCATTTTAACCCCTTCCCGCCGGATCACGTATATAAACGTCATTAAAATCGGTGGCTTACCGCCTTTTCACGTAAATGTACGTCATGGAGATGAAGCTGGCTCAGGAGCTGAGCCAGCGACATCACCGCCGGGTGACAGCTGTATGTTACAGCTGGCACCCTAAGGTATCGGCCAGGACCGGAGCTAGCCTCCGATCCGACCGATTAACCCCTCACATGCTGCGTTCAATAGAGATCGCAGCATGTGAGGAGTTTATAGCCACCGGCACCCATGCAACGTGATCGCTGGGTTGCCGGTGGCTGCAAAGGTGATCGGAGGGCTAATGCTTACCTCCCGATCAGCCTGTAACGGAATCCTCCTATGCCCCGTCGTCGGCGGGGCCCAGGAGGCTTCCGGTAACATCGGCAAGATGGCGCCGGCTCAGCTTCCGGCTCAAAAGCTGAGCCGGCGTCATCAGCAGTGGGTGTCCGCTGTATGTAACAGCGGACACCCCGATCTATCGCCAGGAACCGGAGCTAGCTCCGATTCCTGGCATTAACCCCTTCGATGCAGCGATCCATTGTGATCGCTGCATCCTAGAGGTTTGTAGAAAATCGGCAGCCTTGCCATGTGATGGCAAGGCTGGCGACTGCTACCATGGCAACAGGAGCCCTAACAATGGACTCCTGTCTGCCATTACGTAAGCTGATTAGGCCCCGCCCAGAGGCGGAGCCTGATCGGCTTGCTGTCAGTGAACAACTGACAGTTCCAATACATTGCACTACATAGGTAGTGCCATGTATTAGAACATCAAACAAACAGTTGGACATTCAAGTCCCCTAGTGGGACTAAAGAAAAGTGTAAAAAAAAGTGTAAAAAAAGTAAAAATAAAAGTTGGAAAACATACAATAAAAGTTTCAAATAATAACACAAAACACAATCGCCCTTTTTCCCTTATCAAGTCATTTATTATTGAAAAAAATAATAAAGCCATACATATTTGGTATCGCAGCGACCGTAACGACCTGAACTATAAAAATATTATGTTATTTATCCAGCGCAGTGAACGCCGTAAAAAAACAACTCAAAAACACTGCCATAATTACTGTTTTTTTGGTCACTGTCTTCCAAAAATTGAAATAAAAAGTGATCAAAAAGTCGCATGTATCCAAAAATACCGAGTAAAAGTACCGATAAAATCTATACCTCGTCTCGCAAAAAACAAACCCTCATACAGCTCCATCGATGAAAAAATGTAAAAGTTATGGCTCTCGCAACATTGCGACAGAAGAAATACATTCTCTTTCCAAAAGTAATTTTATTGTGCAAAAAGTTATAAAAAAGTTCTATAAATTTGGTATCGCCGGAATCGTACTGACCCGCAGAATAAAGGTAACATGTAGTTTATAACGTACGGTGAACGGTGTATATAAAAAAAAAAGTGGCACAAGCTGGTCATGACATATTTGACACTGAATTGGCATATCTAGGGAACATTTTAATTTGTACCTTCCGCAGCGCAATCATTTATGGAAAATACCTGTGGGGTGAAAATGCTCACTACACCTCTTAATAAATGCCTTGAGGGGTGCAGTTTCCAAAATGGGGTCACTTCTCAGGGGTTTCTTTTATTATTACACATCAAAGCCTCTGCAATTGTGAACCAATACTTTATAAGTCGCCAAATTAGGCCTCAATTTTACATGGTACTCTTTCACTCCTGAGCCCTGTCGAATGTCCAGGCAAAAGATTAGGGCCACATGTAGGGTGATTCTAAAACAGGGAAACACCGCATAATAATTGAGAGCTGTCTTGTTATGGTGGCACAAGCCGGGCACCACATATTGGCGTATCTAAGGAAAAATTCCCATTTTCATTCTCCCACATCGTGTGCACACGAATTTCTGCAAAACACCTGTGGGGTTAACATGCTCACTACACCCCTAGGTGAATACCTTGAGGGTGTTGTTTCCAAAATGGGGTCACTTCTGGGGGGGATCCACTGTTTTGGTCCCACAGGGACTTTGCAAATGCAACATAGCGACCAGAAACCAAATGCAGCAAAATCTGTACACCAAAAGCAAATGGCGCTCCTTCCCTTCTGAGCCCTGCCGTGTGCCCAAACAGCATTTTACGACCACGTGTGGGGTATTGCCGTACTCCAGAGAAGTTGCTTTACAAGCGTTGGGGTTCTTTTTTTCCTTTATTTGTTGAGAAAATTAAAAATTTGGAGCTAAAGCTACGTCTTATTGAAGAAAAAGGATTTTTTTTATTTTCACTGCCCAATTCTAATAAAATCTATGAAACACCTGTGGGGGCAAAATGCTCACTACACCCCTAGATGGATTCCTCAAGGGGTGTAGTTTTCTCAATGGAGTCACTTTTTTGGCGTTTTCACTGTTTTGGTACCTCAGGGGCTTTGCAAATGCGACATGGCCTGCGCAAACCATTCCTGCTAAATTTGAGCTCCAAAAGCCAAATGGCGCTCTTTCCCTTCTAAGCTCCGCCGTGTGTCCAAACATCCGTTTATAACCACATTTGGGGTATTGTTTTACTCGGGAGAAATTGCTTTACAAATGTTGTGGTGCTTTTTCTCATTTAGTCCTCGTGGAAATTAGAAAAAATTAGCTAAACCTACATAATCTTTGAAAGAATGACGATTTTTATTTTCACGGCCTACTTCCAATAATTTCTGCAAAAAACCTGCGGGGTAAAAATGCTCACTATACCCCTAGATAATTTCCACAAGGGGTGTAGTTTCCCAAATGGGGTCACTTTTGGTGGATTTCCACTGTTTTGGCACCGAAAGAACCCTTCAAACCTGACATGGTGCCTAAAATATTTTCTAATAAAAAGGAGGCCCAAAATCCACTGGGTGCTCCTTTGCTTCTGAGGCCGGTGCTTCAGTCCATTACCACACTAGGGCCACATGTGGGATATTTCTAAAAACTGCAGAATCTGGGCAATAAATATTGAGTTGCGTTTCTCTGGTAAAAACTTCTGTGTTACAAAAAAAATAGAATAAAAATGAATTTCTGCAAAAAAAAATGAAATTTGAAAATTTCACCTCTACGTTGCTTTAATTCCTGTGAAACGTTTAAAGGGTTAAGAAACTTTCTAAATGCTGTTTTGAATACTTTGAGGGGTGAAGATTTTAAAATGGGGTGACTTTTTGGCGGTTTCTAACATATAAGGCCCTAAAAGCCGCTTCACAACTGAACTGGCCCCTGTAAAAATAGCCTTTTGAAATTTTCTTGAAAATGTGAGAAATTGCTGCTAAAGTTCTAAGCCTTGTAACGTCCTAGAAAAATAAAAGGATGTTCAAAAAACGATGCCAATCTAAAGTAGACATATGGGGGATGTTAATTAGCAACAATTTTGTGTGGTATAACTGCCTGTCTTACAAGCAGATACATTTACATTTAGAAAAATGCTAATTTTTGCAATTTTTCACCAAATTTTGGTGTTTTTCACTGGTAAATATTGAATTTATCGACCACATTTTTCCACTATCATAAAGTCCAATGTGTCACGAGAAAACAATCTCAGAATCGCTTTGATAGGTAAAAGCGTTCCGGAGTTATTACCACATAAAGTGAAATATGTCAGATTTGAAAAAATGGGTCTGGTCCTGAAGGCCAAAATGAGCTTGGTCCTGAAGGGGTTAAAAACTTCACCCCTCAAAGTATTCAAAACAGCATTTAGAAAATGTCTTAACCCTTTACACATTTCACAGGAATTAAAGCAAAGTAGAGGTGAAATTTACAAATTTCATATTTTTCTGCATGAAATGTTAAATACTTTTGTGTCAAAAAAGACAAAAGTATAATAGGTATGATACCTTTATTGGCTAACCATAAAAGTTCTATATGCAAGCTTTCAGAGCACAGAGGCCCCTTCTTCAGGCAGTTTACAAATGAATGACTTAGAAAAAAGCACAACATTTAGATGTTACACAAAGACAATTAGAAGAAGGGGCCTCTGTGCTCTGAAAGCTTGCATATAGAACTTTTATGGTTAGCCAATAAAGGTATCATACCTATTATACTTTTGTCTTTTTTGACACAAAAGTATTTAACATTTCATATTGTCTCTGGCTAACACGGTACTACACTATTTTTTATTATTTTTCTGCAGAAATAAATGTTTAATACAATTTTTTTTATAACACAGAAGGTTTTACCAGAGAAATGCAACTCAGTATTTGTTGCCCAGTTTCTGCAGTTTTAGGAAATATCCCACATGTGGCCATAGCGTGCTACTGGAATGAAGCACCGGCCTCAGAAGCAAAGGAGCACCTAGTGGATTTTGGGGCCTTATTTTTGTTAGAATATATTTTAGGCACCATGTCAGGTTTGAAGGGCTCTTGCAGTGACAAAACAGTAAAAATCCCCCAAAAGTGACCCCATCTGGGAAACTAGACACCTCAAGGAAATTATCTAGGGGTGTAGTGAGCATTTTGACCGCACAGGTTTTTTACAGAAATTATTGGAAGTAGGCCGTGAAAATTAAAATCAACATTTCTTCAAAGAAAATGTAGGTTTAGCGATTTTTTTTCTCATTTCCACAAGGACTAAAGGAGAAAAAGCACCGCAAAATTTGTAAAGCAATTTCTCCCGAGTAAAACAATACCTCACATGTGGTAATAAACGGTTGTTTGGAGACACGGCGTGGCTGAGAAGGGAAAGAGCGCTATTTGGCTTTTGGAGTTCACATTTAGCAGGAATGGTTTGCGGAGGCCATGTCACATTTACAAAGCCCCTGAGGTGACAAAACAGTGGAAACCCCAAACAAGTGACCCCATTTTGGAAACTATACCCCTTGAGGAAATTATCTAGGGGTATAGTGAGCATTTTGACCCCACAGGTTTTTTGCAAAAATTTTTGCAAGTAGGCTGTGAAAATGAAAATCTACATTTTTTCAAATAAAATGTAGGTTTAGCTAATTCTTTTTCATTTCCACAAGGACTAAAGGAAAAAAAGCACCATAAAATTTGTAAAGAAATTTCTCCCGAGTAAAACAATACCCCACATGTGGTAATAAACAGCTGTTTGGACACACGGCGAGGCTGAGAAAGGAAAGAGCGCCATTTGGCTTTTGGAACTCAAATTTAGCAGGAATGGTTTGCGGAGGCCATGTCACATTTACAAAGCCCCTGAGGGGATAAAACAGAGGAAACCCCCGACAAGTGACCCCATTTTGGAAACTACACCCATTGAGGAAATTATCTAGGGGTATAGTGAGCGTTTTGACGCAACAGGTTTTTTGCATAAATTATTGGAAGTAGGCCCTGAAAATGACAATCTAAATTTTTTCAAAGAAAATGTAGGTTTAGCTAATTTTTTATAATTTCCACAAGGACTGAAGGAGAAAAAGCACCGCAAAATTTGTAAAGCAATTTCTCCAGAGTAAAACAATACCCCACATGTGGTAATAAACGGTTGTTTGGAGACACGGCGTGGCTGAGAAAGAAAAGAGCGCTATTTGGCTTTTGGAGTTCACATTTAGCAGGAATGGTTTGCGGAGGCCATGTCACATTTACAAAGCCCCTGAGGGGACAAAACAGTGGAAACCCCCCACAAGTGACCCCATTTTGGAGACTACACCCATTGAGGAAATTATCTAGGGGTATAGTGAGCGATTTGACCCCACAGTTTTTTTGCAGAAATTATTGGAAGTAGGCCCTGACAATAATAATCTACATTTTTTCAAAAAAAATCTAGGTTTAGCTAATTTGTTCTCATTTCCAGAAGGACTGAAGGAGAAAAAGCACCACAAAATTTGTAAAGCAATTTCTGCCGAGTAAAACAATACCCCACATGTGGTAATAAACGGCTGTTTGGACACACGGCAGGGCTTAGAAGGGAAAGAGCACTATTTGGCTTTTTGAGATCACATTTAGCAGGAATGATTTGCGGAGGCCAGGTCACATTTGCAAAGCCCCTGAGGGGACAAAACAATGAAAACGCCCAAAAAGGGACTCCATTTAGGAAACTACACCTCTTGAGGAATTCATCTAGGGGTGTAGTGAGCATTTTGACCCCACAGATGTTTCATAGAATTTATTAGAATTAGGCAGTGAAAATAAAAACAGTCCTTTTTCTTCAATAAGACGTAGCTTTAGCGCAAATATTTTCATTTTCTCAACAAATAAAGGAAAAAAAGAACCCAACATTTGTAAAGCAATTTCTCCCGAGTACGGCAATACCCCATATGTGGTCATAAACTGCTGTTTGGGCAAACGGCAGGGCTCAGAAGGGAAGGACCGCCATTTGGAGTGCAGATGTTGCTGGATTGGTTTCTGGGCGCCTGTGGGCCCAAAAGAGTGGAAACCCCCCAGAAGTGACCCCATTTTGGAAACTACACCCCTCAATGCATTTACCAAGGGGTGTAGTAAGCATTTTAACCCTGCAGGTGTTTTGTAGAAATTAGTGTTCACTCGATGTTGCAGAGTGAATATGGGATTTTTTTCCATAGATATGCCAATATGTGGTGCCCGGCTTGTGCCACCATAACAAGACAGCTCTCTAATTATTATGTGGTGTTTCCCGGTTTTAGAAACACCCTACATGTGACCCTAATCTTTTGTCTGGACATATGACAGGGCTCAGAAGTGAAGAGTACCATGCGGAGTGGAAGCCTAATTTGGCGATTTACAAAGTATTGGTTCACAACTGCAGAGGCTCAGATGTGAAATAATAAAAAGAAACCCCTGATAAGTGACCCCCATTATGGAAACTGCACCCCTCAAGGCATTTATTAAGGGGTGTAGTGAGCATTTCACCCCACAGGTCTTTTCCATAAATGAATGCGCAGCGGATGGTGCAAATTAAAAATTTATATTTTTCCCTAGATATGCCATTCAGTGGCAAATATGTCATGCCAATCTTATGACTCTGGAGACACACATCCCAAAAATTGTTTAAAGGGTTCTCTCGGGTATGACGATGCCATATATGTTGAAGGAAACTGCTGTTTGGGCACGCTGTAGGGTTCAGAGCCGAGGGAGCACCATTTGGCTTTTGGAGAGCGGATTTTGCTTGGTACTATATTTGTTTGAGTATTCCTGGTGTTTTATAATGTGGGGGTACATGTAAGCGGGGCGGAGTATATAAGGGGCATAGTCAGGTGGTATATAAAAAATAAATAATCCATAGATGTGTGTTACGCTGTGACACAATCCTTTCTGCACAGGCCGGTGTCGCACTGATAAATGGTGTCATTTCTTATCCCCGTTTTGGTCCACACTCCGCACCTTTTGTAGTTTGGGGAATTTTGCTGTGAAGTGTTGTCCTGGTATAATACGGGCACCGTCGCTTCCAGCGGATATGTTTGGGCTCTCCCCTTCCTGGTTCCCTAATTTTTGGTCCTTGATAAATCGCCTCTTGAAACAGAAGAAATGTTCCCCTCGGGCACAACTGCATATTTTTTTATTTCCTGACTTATTGGAGCCATAACTAATTTTATTTTTCATAGACGTAGTGGTATGAGGACTGGTTTGTTGCGGGACGAGCTGTAGTTATTATTGGTACCATTTTGGGGTACATGTGACTTTTTGATCACCTTTTATCCTATTTTTTGGGATGCCAGGTAAACAAAAAAAACGCAATTCTGGCACAGCTTTTTTCGTTTTTTTTATACAGCGTTCACCACGCGTTATAAACTACATGTTACCTTTATTCTGCGGGTCAGTACGATTCCGGCGATACCTAATTTATAGCACTTTTTTATGTTTTACAACTTTTTGCACAATAAAATTACTTTTGTAAAAAGAATGTATTTTTTCTGTCGCCAAGTTGTGAGAACCATAACGTTTTAATCGCCGGAGATGTATGAGGGCTTGTTTTTTGCGGGACGAGCTATAGTTTTTATAGGTACCATTTTTGGATACGTGCGACTTTTTGATCACTTTTTATTCTAATATTTGTAGGGCAAAGTGACCAAAAAACAGAAACTCTAGTTTTTTACGTTTTTTTTACACTGTTCACCGCGTGCAATAAATAATATAATATTTTGATACCTCAGGTCGTTACGGTCGTGGCGATACCAAATACATATGGTTTATTATTATTTTTCTATAATAAAGGACTTGATAAGAGTAAAAGGGGGATTGTGTTTTATTTGATTACTTGAAACTTTTATTGTTTTCAAACTTTTATTTTTTGCACTTTTTTTTACACTTTTTTATACTTTTTTTACACTTTTCTTCAAGTCCCACTAGGGGACTTGAAGGTCCAATGGTCAGATTTTTTTTTTTCTATCACATTGCACTACCTATGTAGTGCAATGTATTAGATCTGTCAGTCATTCACTGACAGCAAGCCGATTAGGCTTCGCCTCCCGGCGGGGGCCTAAATCGGCTTCCGTAATGGCAGAGCAGGAGACCATTGTGTCTCCTGTTGCCATAACAGCAGTCGCCAGTCCCGATTGCCTCTCAGGGCTGGCGATCTGCTAGTAACCGCTACGATGCAGCAATCGCTTTCGATTGCTGCATCGAAGGGGTTAATGGCAGGGATCGGAGCTAGCTCCGGTTCCTGCCAGTACAGGTGGATGTCAGCTGTACAGTACAGCTGACTTCCACCGCTGATGACGCCGGATCAGCTCCTGACCCGGCGCCATCTTGCCGGCAGCTACGGAAGCCGATCAGGCTCCGCCGCCGGGCGGATCTTGACCGGCTTCGGTGCTAGGCAGACCGGGAGGCCAGTATTAGGCCTCCGGTTGCCATTGCAGCCACCGGAACCCCGGCAATTTCATTGCTGGGGCTCCGATGAGCTGCAAACACCTTAAGTGCAGCGATCGCGTTTGAGCGCTGCACTTAAGGGGTTAATGGCGGGGATCGAAGCTAATTTCGGTCCCCGCCGTTACAGTTTGATTACTTGAAACTTTTATTGTTTTCAAACTTTTATTTTTTGCACTTTTTTTTACACTTTTTTATACTTTTTTTACACTTTTCTTCAAGTCCCACTAGGGGACTTGAAGGTCCAACGGTCAGATTTTTTTTTTTCTATCACATTGCACTACCTATGTAGTGCAATGTATTAGATCTGTCAGTCATTCACTGACAGCAAGCCGATTAGGCTTCGCCTCCCGGCGGGGCCTAAATCGGCTTCCGTAACGGCAGAGCAGGAGACCATTGTGTCTCCTGTTGCCATAACAGCAGTCGCCAGTCCCGATTGCCTCTCAGGGCTGGCGATCTGCTAGTAACCGCTACGATGCAGCAATCGCTTTCGATTGCTGCATCGAAGGGGTTAATGGCAGGGATCGGAGCTAGCTCCGGTTCCTGCCGTTACAGGTGGATGTCAGCTGTACAGTACAGCTGACTTCCACCGCTGATGACGCCGGATCAGCTCCTGACCCGGCGCCATCTTGCCGGCAGCTATGGAAGCCGATCAGGCTCCGCCGCCGGGCGGATCCTGACCGGCTTCGGTGCTAGGCAGACCGGGAGGCCAGTATTAGGCCTCCGGTTGCCATTGCAGCCACCGGAACCCCGGCAATTTCATTGCTGGGGCTCCGATGAGCTGCAAACACCTTAAGTGCAGCGATCGCGTTTGAGCGCTGCACTTAAGGGGTTAATGGCGGGGATCTAAGCTAATTTCGGTCCCCGCCGTTACAGTCGGATGTCAGCTGTAAGATACAGCTGGGATCCGGTGATGATGGCACCGACTCTGAGCCGGTGCCAAACATTTGACGTAAATGTACGCCATTTTGCGGGAAGTCAATGCTTTCCATGACGTACATTTACGTCAAATGTCGGGAAGGGGTTAATGTGCTAAATTGATGGCTGCATAGTGTTACAATGTTATATTGACTTGGGCCCAGAGTGCTGGGTGTAAGGACGGATTTACACGAGCGTGCAAAAAGGCACTTAACAGCTCCATGTGTCATGTTCATATGGTGCGCGGCTGCGTGCTTTTCACACAGCCGCCATCATTATGACACTCCATTTGGATGTTTGTAAACAGAAAAGCATGTGGTGCTTTTCTGTTTACATTCATTCTTCTACTGCTGTTGCGCTAATCACGAGCATCCCATGGAAGTGCTTCCGTGTGGTGCGCGTGATTTTCACGCACCCATTGACTTCAATGGGTGCGTGATGCGTGAAAAACGCAGACATATAGGACCTGCCGTGAGTTTTACGCAGCGGACTCATGCTGCGTAAAAATCACGGACTGTCTGCACGGCCCCATAGACTAATATAGGTCTATGTGAGGTGCGTGAAAATCACGCGCATTGCACGGACGTATATCGCGTATATTTGCTTTTTCCCGCTAATCACGACAAAACCATGCAATTTTGCCAAGGTTCCCTTAAAAATTCTGCAAAATGGCGCAGTTCTCTCATAAGCATTTTCTCCATGATGTGAGACCCCAGCCTAAGTTAGCTGCTTAGTAAATCTTAGTTACTTTGATGCTGCTGGGCAGGTGGTAGTACAGTCCACACAGGATGTGGATGCTGGCAATGCTGTGTACCTGGAGCGTGCCAGAGCACATAAAGACACGCCCACTACTTCCTGTGTACCGCCTTGCCTTTTCTGCGACTAGAGACAGACGAGACCTAGCAACAGGCACCAATAGACACCAATTTATCAGGAAGTGGGAGCTCTAGTGGCCATGACTTTCAGAACTTTTAAATAGACTAGACAGGCATTAAAAAAACAAAACATGTCGATGACAAAATTGCTCTATATCGTGTGATCTATATAAAGGAAACTGCAAAGTACAGTAAACGTTTAACCAATATTCTGGCAGAAGGGTTTGAATTTAGGGAAAAGATGGCATTAATAATTTGAGGGGGGAATCCCAAATTTGCGAAGTGTAGATGTCATGTAGTTCATCTCCATCCTATAGAAATATTTTTCGGCATCGGTGCCCAACAAGAAGTTATGGAGTTTAGCTGTGTATGTGTAATGACATGTATCAGTCTATGTGCATTGTCTCTACCTTTTCTAGATTTCACAAATTCCTCCGTTTTGTGCCAATGAGGTGGTCAGGGATTTATTCTGATATCCATATTGAAGTCAGTAGGAATTTTTCCCCAAAATTAGGAAAATTGGCTTTTGCCTCAAGAAGGTTTTGCCTTCCTACGGATCCAGGCCGGCCTTAGGGGTATGCGACCTGTGCCATTGCACAGGGAGCATCACTCCAGAAGGTGGAAGGGGCGCCACGCTGGCTCCCTTCCCCTGCTTTTTTCAGAAGTTCCTGGGCCGTCAACTCAACAGCTGCCTTTCTGCCCGGGCCTTTCTGCCTTCTCTCAGTGGCGTTGTTACCGCTGTAGCAGCCATAGCGGCTGCTATACGCGGCACCAGGCACCAGTCGCTGCAGCTGCTTCAGCGGTAGTGACACACACATTCAATAGAATCTGCGTCCTTAGGACGCAGGTACTATTGAATACGATAGCAGAGATGGTATCTACTAGCGCCACTATAGCTCCCTGAAGGAGCGGAATCCCCGTGTGGCCAGGGATTCCGCTCCTGGACGGAGCGCTTGATGTCTCTGTCCATATATGGACCGTGACATCAGGGGCAACTCCTAAAGTGGAATCCCCATCCACAGCATTGCTGACACTGTGACCGGGGATATCACTCCAGGAGAACCCCTTGACATCACTGTCCATAAATGTACATAGACACACAGCCCCCTCATAGGCAGTGCCACACAGACCCCTCGTGGGTAGTGCCACACAGCCCCCTTTTAGGTAGTGCCACACAGCCCTCCTGGAGATAGCGCCACTGTAGCTCCCTGAAGGAGCGAAATTCCCCTGTGGCCGGTGACTCCGCTCCTGGACGAAGCGCTTGATGTCTCTGTCCATATATGAACAGTGACATCAGGGGCCACTCCTGAGGCAGAATTCATGGCTACAGCATTGCCGATGCTGTGTCGGGGGATTCCACTCCAGGAGAAACTCCTGACCTTCTCCTGGAGTGGAATCCCCAGTCACAGCATCGGCAATGCTGTAGCCAGGGATTCTGCCTCAGGAGTGGCCCCTGATGTCACTGCCCGTATATGGACAGAGACATTAACCGCTCCGTCCAGGAGCAGAATCCCCGGCCACAGGGGGATTCCGCTCCTTCAGGGAGCTACAGTGGTGCTATCTACAGGAAGGGGGTGCTATCTACAAGGGGGATGTGTGGCACTACTTACGAGGGAGCTGTGTGGCACGACCTACGAGGGGGCTGTGTGGCACTACCTACGAGGGGGCTGTGTGGCACTACCTATACAGGGCTGTTTGGCACTACCTATAAGGGGTCTGCGTGGCACTACCAACAGGTGGCTGTGTGGCACTATCTACACGGGGAATCTATGAGTGTCTGGCTGATGGTCATTTTAGTGAGAGTGGTGGGCTAACAGTAATTTTACTGTGATTGGCGGACTGACGGTCATTTTACTGTGAGTAGGGGGCTGATGGTCATTTTACTGTGAGTGGCTTGCTGATGGTCTTCAAGTGCTTTCCACCTCTGACCTCCAATTAAAATTAATATGAGGCATAAAATTCATGTGGCCCTCGTTTGGAGTGCTTTTTTGCCTGCGTCTTTTGCATTAGCTTCAACTGCATAAAAAACATTGCAAAAAAAACCCAGCAAATAACGCTGTCAATCCAAAATCTGTAATTTTTAGGCAGATTTTTTTCTGCCTCACAAAAAACGATGTGTGAACGTACCCTAAGAGTGTAGTGCTTTTTTTTAGCAGTTTACTGTCTTTCTCAAAACAATTTTTGGTCGGGGTGCCCTGAGGAAATTTTTTTTTTCCAGAAGTGCCCCGAGTCCGAAAAGGTTGGGAATCTCTGTCCTAGGCTGCAGGATCATGCTGGCCTACACAAGGATCCCGTCGTGCACAGCTCAGTTCGTCATGGGAACGGACCTAGGTGAGTACAATTTTGTTTTTGTTTGGGGACACTGTCTACAAGGGGGAGGTGGGGGGCTGTATGGCACTGTCGAGATGGTGGATGTGGGGAGCTGTATGGCACGATCTACAAGGAGGAGGTGGGGGATTATGGCACTGTCTACAAGGAGATGTTGGGGGATTGTGGCACTGTCTACAGGTGGGGACTAATTTACAAGGGAGGGCTGTGTGTGGCAGCAAGGGGAGGGGGACATTATACTGTGTGACAGCCAGGGGAGGGGAGCATTATACTGTGTGGAGGCCACTAAGCGAACATTATACTGCGTAAGGGCACATATTGTGTCCTTGAAGGGGTTATAATGTATTATTAAATATTATTATTATACTGTATGGTGGCACTAAAGGGGCATTATTCTGTGGGGAGCATTATACTTTTTTTATGGGGCATTTTTTTATGATAGGGTGGGGCGCTGAAAGATAATTTCGCACGGGGCGCCATCTATCCTACGGCCATCCATGCTCCGGATCAACATTGCAGAATAATAGGCTGAACTCCATAGGTATATGTATTTTTTCAGCCTTACAAACTATGATACTATGATATTAAGTGAGAACACCTCTGTAATATGGCATGTTATTAACCCCTTCCCGCTCATGGACGTACTATTAGGTCATGGCAGCTGTATCGTTCGCGCTCCATGACCTAATTGTACGTCTCGGGAGTAACGGCCGTTTCGGCCGTCCTCCCGACACATACAGGAGCTGTGACAGCTGCTGTCTTGTTCAGCAGCTGTCACAGCTCCTAAAGCGGGGACCGATCGCTGTGTCCCCGCTGATTAACCCCTTAAAAGCCGCGTTCTATAGAGATCGCGGCTTTTTAGGGGTTAAGCTGCCATCGCCGGCCTGCTACGCGATAGCGGCCGGCGATGGTGACTATGGCAACCGGACACCAAACAATGGCGTCTGGCTATGCCATAGACGGAAGCCTAGTGGGTCCTGACAACGTGGTTGCTGTGGTTGCTGTCAGTGAGTAGCTGACAGATCTAATACACTGCACTACGCATGTAGTGCAGTGTATTAGAATAGCGATCAGGGCCTCCTGCCCTCAAGTCCCCTAGTGGGACAAAGTAATACAGTAAAAAAAAAGTTAAAAAAAGATGTGTCAAAATAAGAAAATAAAAGTTTTAAAAGTATTAAAAGTAAAAATCCCCCTTTTTCCCTTATCAGTCATTTATTATTATTAAAAATATATAAACAAACAAATAAACTATACATAATTGGTATCGCCGCGTCCGTAACGGCCTGAACTACAAAATTATTTCGTTATTTATCCCGCACGGTGAACGCCGTAAAAGAAAATAATAATAAACCGAACCACAATCACAATTGTTTGGTCACTTCACCTCCCAAAAAATGGAATAAAAAAAGATCAAAAAGTCGCATGTTCCCGAAAAATGGTACTGATTGAAACTACAGTTCGTTACGCAAAAAATAAGTCCTCGCACGGCTTTATTGATGGAAAAATAAAAACGTTATGGCTCTTAGAATAAGGTAACACAAAAAGTGAATGATTGTTTACAAAACGTATTTTATTGTGCAAACGCCATAAGACATAAAAAAAAACTATAAACATCTGGTATCGACGTAATCGTATCGGCCCGCAGAATAAAGTGAATATGTCATTTATAGCGCACGGTGCACGCAGTAAAAAAAAAAGAATAAAAAAACAATAGTAGAATTGCTGTTTATTAGTCACCACGCCACCTAAAAATAGAATAAAACTGATCAAAAAGCCGCATGCACCCCAAGAAAACTAAAATGGATTCCTCAAGGGGTCTAGTTTCCAAATTGGGGTCACTTTTGGGGCGTTCACAATGTTTTGGCACCACAAGACCTCTTCAAACCGGACATGGTGCCTAATAAAAAAGAGGCCTCAAAATCCACTAGGTGCTCCTTTGCTTCGGAGGCCGGTGCTTCAGTCCATTACCGCACTAGGGCCACATGTGGGATATTTCTCAAAACTGCAGAATCTGGGCAATACGTATTAAGTTGCGTTTCTCTGATAAATCCTTTTGTGTTATAAAAAAAAATGGTATAAAGAGGATTTTCTGACAAAAAAAATATGTAAATTTCACCTCTACTTTGCTCTAAATTTCTGTGAAACACCTAAAGGGTTCATAAACTTTCTACATGCTGTTGTGAATACTTTGAGGGGTCTAGTTTCTAAAATGGGGTATTTGATAGGAGTTTCTAATATATGGACCTCTCAAAGCAACTTCAGAACTGAACTGTAACCTAAAAAAATAAATAAATGAGGCAATACTTCTTACATTATACTGATAATGAGCCGTGCCCACCCCGAGATGACCCCAGTTTTGACCGTTTGTATAAACGGAGACCCCTATTAGACCGTTTCTGTGCCCGGTTTTCCCAAGCATACACCCCCCGAGAAGTGTATTTCTATTGATGAGTCCCTGGTACATTTTAAAGGGAGGGTTCAATTCCGCGAGTACCTGCCGGGTAAGAGGGCAAGGTATGGCGTGAAGATGTATAAGCTGCGAGAGTGCATCCGGGTATACCTACAGGTTTAGGCTATATGAAGGGAAGGCCACCCCCAAACCAGACTGCATCCTGGACTACAATAGGTACATGGGAGGGATGGACTTGTAAGATCAAATCCTGAAGCCCTACAACGCCATACGGTGTGGTATAAGAAGCTGGCCGGGCACATCATACAGATGGCATTGTACAATGCGTACGTGCTACGTCGATGTGCAGGCCAGACGGGAACTTTCCTGGAATTTCAAGAGGTGATTATCAAGAACCTAATCTTTAGGGACCAAGAAGGGGGGGCACCCAGTACTTATGGAAGCGGGGCCACACGCATCGTACCAAGGCGGCAACACTTTCCAGGAGAAGTTCCCCAAACTGGCAAGAAGGGAAAAAGTCAAAAGAGGTGCAAAGTCTGCTATAAGAGGGTGATAAGGGATGACACAATATATCAATGTGACACGTGTCCCGAATAACCAGAGCTCTGTATGAAAGTCAGTTTTAAAATTTATCATACATCCCTTGGTTTATAATTTACCCCAATTTTACTTACCCTGATGCACTCCGCACAGCTTATCCCCCCTCGTCTTTCCCCTCTGAGCCCTGCTGTTTGTCCAGGCAGCTGATAACAGCCACATGTAGGGTATTGCCATACCCGGGAGAACCCACATTACAGATTATGGGGTGTATGTCTCTGGTCAAAATGCTCACTACACCTCTAGATGAATTCCTTAAGGGTGTAGTTATTAAAACAGGGTCACTTCTTTCAACTGTACTGGTACCTCAGGTGCTTCTGCATACATGACTTCGCACTAGAAAATCCCCAGTAGGCCAAATGGTGGTCCTTTCCTTCTGAGCCCTCCCATGGGCCCAAACGGCAGTTTATCACCACAAATTGCGCAACAGAATGGGGTATTTTGTTTCTTGTGAAAATAAGAAATTTTCAGCCAAAACTACATATTATTTGAAAAAAATAATTTTGTTTTCATTCCTAGCCCAATTCAAATAAGTTCTGTGAAAAAACTATGGGGTCAAAATGGTCACAACACCCATAAATGAATTCCTTGAGGGGTGTAGTTTCCAAAATGGGGTCATTTGTGGTTGGTTTCTATTGCTTTGATACCTCTGGGGCTCTGCAAATGCGACATGGCACCCAAAAACCAATCCAGCAAAATCTGGACTCCAAAGAACACACAGCGCTCCTTTCCTTCTGAGCCCTCCCATGGGCCCAAACGGCAGTTTATCACCACAAATGGGGTATTGCCACACTCAGGACAAATTGGGCAACAAAATGGAGTATTTTATTTCCTGTGAAAATAAGAATTTTTGAGCTAAAATGACATATTTTTGGAAAAAATATATATATTTTTTTAATTCCCAGCCCAATTCAAATAAGTTCTGTGAAGAAACTATGGGGTCTAAATGGTCATATTACCCATAAATGAATTCCTTGAGGGGTGTAGTTTCCAAAATAGGGTCACTTCTGGTGGGTTTCCATTGCTTTGATACCTCTGGGGCTCTGCAAATGCGACATGGCACCAGAAAACCAATCCAGCAAAATCTGCACTCTAAAGAACACACAGCGCTCCTTCCCTTCTGAGGCCTCCCATGGGCCCAAACGGCAGTTTATTGCCACAAATGGGGTATTGCTGCACTCAGGAGAAATTGGGCAACAAAATTGAGTATTTTGTTCCCTGTGAAAATAAGACATTTTGATAAAAAATTACATCTTATTGGAAAAAATGTCATTTTTTTAATGTCACAGCCCAATTGAAATAGGTGCTGTGAAAAAACTGTGTGGTCAAAATGCTAACAACAACCATAAATGAATTCCTTGAGGGGTGTAGTTTCCAAAATGGGGTCACTTTTGGTGGGTTTCCATTGCTTTGATACCACTCAGGCTCTGCAAATGCGACATGGCACCCGAAAACCAATCCAGCAAAATCTGGACTCCAACAAACATATAGCGCTCCTTTCCTTCTGAGCCCTCCCATGGGCCCAAACGGCAGTTTATCACCACAAATGGGGTATTGCCACACTAAGGACAAATTGGGCAACAAAATGGGGTATTTTGTTCCCTGTGAAAATTAGAAATTTTGATCACCAATGACATTTTATTGGAAAAAATTACATTTTTTTCATTTCACAGCCCAATTCAAATACGTGCTGTGAAAAAACTGTGCGGTCAAAATGGTAACAACAACCATAAATGAATTCCTTGAGGGGTGTAGTTTCCAAAATGGGGTCACTATTGGGGGATTCCTACTGTTTTGGCACCTCAACACCTCTTCAAACCTGGAATGCTGCCTAAAATATATTCTAATAAAAAAGAGGCCTCAAAATGCACTAGGTGCTTCTTTGCTTCTAGGGCTTGTGTTTTAGTCCACGAGCGCAGTAGGGCCACATGTGGGACATTTCTAAAAACTGCAGAATCTGGACAATACATATTTAGTAGTGTTTCTCTGGTAAAACCTTCTGTGTTACAGAAAAAAAATGAATAAAATTGAAATTCAGCAAGAAAAATGAAATTTGCAAATTTCACCTCCACTTTGCTTTAATTCCTGTGAAATTCCTGAAGGGTTAAAAAACTTTCTAAATGCTGTTTTGAATACTTTTAGGGGTCTAGTTTTTAAAATGGGGTGTTTTATCATGGTTTCTAATACATAGGCCCCACAAAGCCACTTCAGAACTCAAGAGGTACCTTAAAAAAAAGGCTTTTGAAATTTTCTTAAAAATATGAGAAATTGCTGTTTATGTTCTAAGCCTTGTAACGTCCAAGAAAAATAAAATAATGTTCAAAAAACGATGCCAATCTAAAGTAGACATATGGGAAATGTGAACTAATAACTATTTTGGGTGGTATAACCGTCTGTTTTACAAGCAGATGCATTTCAATTCTGAAAAATGCAATTTTTTCAACATTTTCTCTAAATTTTGCAATTTTTCACCAATAAACACTGAATATATCGACCAAATTTTAGCACGAACATGAAGCCCAATGTGTCACGAGAAAACAATCTCAGAATCGCTTGGGTAGGTTTAAGCATTCCGACGTTATTACCACATAAAGTGAAATATGTCAGATTTGAAAAATGGGCTCTGAGCCTTAAGGCCCAAACTAGGCTGCGTCCTTAAGGGGTTAAGTATACCACAATTTTTTTTTTCTTATGGATTCCTTATACATTAAAGATTAAAAGAAAATCTACTTTTGCCTCCATACACTCTTAACTGGACGACAGCTTTGTTTTTCTTGCCATTATTAACAAACTTTGACACGAACATGCAGCAATAATTTACACATATACTGTAATAAGATAATAATAGTTATTTTATTTGCAGTAGTTTGCTATTTAATGCTTCAAATCACTAAACTTAAGAATAAAGAGATTAATGAATGTTCTAGTCTAGGCAAGTGTGTCAGAATAATGAATTACACAAAGCTCACAACATTCAATTTGTCTTGTTCTGAACATTCACCTATTTAAATGCTGTATATCTAAAAAATGGGAAAGGTCCCATAGAAAGGCCCTTCTGTTAAACGTCTTGTTGTTATTGTGCTTGTGTGAAACAACTTCAAGAAGCCTCAAGTGAACCAAGCAGGAAAGTTGTATAGCCCTAAACAACAAGCACTTCTAATGTTTCTCATTTGCATTCTCTTTTTGGACTCCAACAATCCATTTTGTAAATTTCAGACAGATCTACAGAACTTTGTGTACAAGCACCCAAAAGAGAAGCAGTCCTTTATGCAGCAGCTATGGTCATTGAATGCAGAATTTTTCTGGATAAAGTTTCAGATGCACCATGATGTCATCTTTTAAATGGTCTGAAAGACACAGAAAGCTTCTTTGCGATCAAAAGATTTTTTTTCTCTAGTCTTCGAAACAAAGCTTCCATATTTTAGCACTTTATTGCAGAGTTAGCTATGGTTATGACAGAATAAGCACTTGTTTGAAACTACTCGACAAAAAAATACTCAAACATATTAAGTATACAATAATGAAAGATATTTGGAAGTTAGAAAGTAGAATGATATCATGAGATACCAGAAGTTACCCTAGTTTCTCATCTAGTTAATGTATGGGAGCACGGCCCGTAAAATACGAAAAGTAGGACATGCTCTATGGTTCTACGACACGGACACCTATCCATAGCGATACGGAAAGGTGTCCGCGGCCAATAGAACCGGGCGGGTCCATAATTGCAGACCGTATTGCGGTCCGCAATTACGGTGATTTTTTATGGTCATGTGCATGGGGCCATAAAGGGGTTTTCCAGCTTCTGACAACTGATGACCTATCCACCGGATAGGTCAGCAGTACATGATCTGTGGGGGTCCGACACCCGGGCCCCGCACAGATCAGCTAGTCCGGTGCCTCCGTGCAAGCCGGAGGCAGTTAGCTCTGGCCACGGACTAGCGGCCGAGCTGCAGTACTGCAGCTCTACTCCTATTCAAGTGAATAGGAGCAGACCTGCAGTTCTGCAGCACGGCCGCTATGCTATGTACGGAGCCAACTGCTTCCGTGCTCCGTACATAGTACTATGTGCCACAACATCCGGGGCCCGCAGGCCACCGGAGCGGCTTACCCGTGCGAGGTCCGGGTGTCAGACCCGCACCGATGACGTACTGATGACCTATCTGGTGGATAGGTCATCAGTTGTCAGAAGATGGACAACCCCTTTAACGGGTTGCCGACACAGGACGAGAATGCTCGTCCTGAGCGGCGAGTACTTGGCGCATTAGGACGAGCATTCTCGTCCTGTCTGACAGCCGTCTGTGCGCGCGATCGAGCGTGGGGCAACAGCTGTAATACACAGCCACGGCCCCGCTCTAACAGCGGAGAGGAGAGAAACATCTTCTCTCCGCCGTTAACCCTTTGAATGCCGCAATGAAAGCTGATCACAGGAAATAACTGTGACGCGATCAAAGCCCATAACTCGTATGGCCAGACAGCCCAGGGTCCATTGAAGGACCCCAGGGCTGTCTGAACATACTTTCTGTTGTTAGGACATACTGAGGTATGCCCTAACAACTGCCTGTGTACAATCTGTACACAGGCTAATGTACTGGCATATAGATCTATGCCAGTACATTACAGTTACAAAATAAAAATCAAAATGAAAAATCCCTTTATGGGATTAAAAAAAAAAGTTAAAATGAATGTAAAAAAAATTAGTGATAAATAAATAAATAAAAAGTTAAAAAAATACACAGAAACACAATTTTTTTTATAATAAATCTACTTTTTAAAATATAAGTCCCAAAACATGAAATAATATAGACATATTTGGTATCGCCACAACCGTAACAACCTGTACAACAAATGTATACCACTATTTATGATGATCGGTGTATAGTGTAAAAAACACTGCTGTGGAACTGCTTTTTTTCTGCATTTTCACCAAAATAAAAAATTATATAAATTAAACGACAATGTATTTGTACCAAAAAATGGTACCTACATAAAGTACAACTCGTCCCGCAAAAAAACAAAGTCTCATACAACTACGTCGTACAAAAAATAAAAGAGTTATGAGCGTCGGGATGCAAAGAGGGAAATATAAAAAAATTGTTCTGTCCTCAAGGCCAAAATTGGCCGTGTCCTTAAGAGGTTAAAGGGGACTTTATGTTGCCTTAGTGTACATTTTGTATATATGGCATCGTATATGGTATATTGATTTTGCATTGCGTCTTTGGCTTTTGCTATTGTGCTTTCTGTTTTATGCGGATTTCCACCCTTGATTGCGTTCTACAGGAGTAGTCGCCGGGCTGGCCTGTGTACTTATGTTGTGCTGATGTTGGTGCAATTTAACATTGTGATTGTTTAGTTTGTACAGATGTTTGATGGGTGGCTCGCTGGCAGACTATACTACTTGGGGCTGGTATGTACACCATCTTTACTAAATTTCATGCTGCGCCATAACAGCGCAGGCAATGTAGGGTAACTATGCCACACTTTAGCACTGGGGCGATGCCAAGTGTATAAAATGCTGCTGTTCCAGCTAAGCTGTGTTCAGTGTTCAGATGGAAGAGGAGGAACCTGGTTATTGCTGTGTTGAGAGAGTGAGCTACTATGGAGTGCTGCTGTAGAGAGCTGCCAGAGTAGCGACAGGCACTAGTGGTTGGGCCTGAATCTGTGGTCCTGTAGCCAGTTGGGGGTTTACGAGTAGGAGTTGTGTGAGCAACTTTGGTTTCCCAGTAGTGGAGCCTTCCCACATATGCAACAAGCCAGAAATCTCATTTACTTTGCTGGTACTGTATTACCCTGTGGATTTACTGCAGGAAAATATGCGTGACAAATATGCACGTAATATGCATCGTGTGCATTTGGCCTTAAGGGGTGAAAAAAATAAGTCCTATCAAGTGATAAAGCTAATCGAATTTTACTTTATAAATTAAAGGGTTATTACCATGTAAATCATTTATGGCATATCCACTGTAAATATGCAATAAATGTCTGATAGATGCAGGTCCCAGCTCTGTGACTCACACCTATATCGATAACAGTGGTCTGATATACTCCCTCCCGTAATTAAATTACCAAATTCAATGTGGGGAAAGGTAAACATTAACGTTGTTAATTTAATAAGAGGAAAGGTTATATAAAAAAAGAGGGGCCTTTAGGATCATATTACATGGCCGGAGACAGCTCGTTGATCGGGGCTCGTTTGCCCCTTTCACACGGAGAAATGATTGCTTATGTATACGGATGAGCGATCGTTACTCTGAAAGCTCGTCCCCATACATTTTCATCATGTCAGCAGCGCATCTCCCGGTTTACACAGGAAGCTGGCGACAACGATGATTTTTCATACTGCATAAAAGAGCAGATGAACCAATGAACAAGCGTTTGCTCGTTTATCGGCTGATCATTGCCCTATTTACACAGGACAAGTATCATCCGTTCTAAAATGAATGTACACTATATGAACAAATGTGGGACACCTACTCTTTACACCTACAGGGGCTTTTATAACATCCCTTTGCAGGTAAAACAGCTTCTACTCTTATGGGAAGGCTTAATACAAGATTTTGGAGTGTGTAGGAGAATTTTGGCTTATTCATCCAGAAGAGCATTTGACAGGTCAGACACTGATGTAGGATGAGAGGGCCTGGCTTGTAATCATTGTTCTAGTTCATCCCAAAGGTGTTAGATGTGGTTGAGGTTGGGGCTCATTAGTTTATAAATGTTTGTAAAGGCAGACTGCATGGCTAGATACTTGATTTTATACACAGGTGGCGATGGGACTGAATGACACACCTGAATTCAATGATACAGCGGAGTGTCCCAATATTCTGGTTCATATAGTGCTTGATTCATGACACTTTATCTTTTGTGCCTATAAGATCATGAAAGGTAAATCACATTTTACATAGCTTTATGGCCTTTATGTTGCATGATAGTGATATTTCTTGAAATATGTGAAGTTTTTTCATTCCATAAATAGTTAAAAAGTGAATGAAACTTGCCTGATTAAAAACAGATAATACAATAAAGGGACTACATGAAAGGTGAATTGAAAGCATATATACTGGTTTATATTGATACGGAGACGCAAATTAAAAACCTATTAAAATAATAAATCTGCAATTAAAACAAAATGATGAAGATGTATATTACTTTTAGAATAATTAGTGTTTCATCATCTAAAACAAATGAGATCACATCTTGGTCTCAGACCAAAATTCTTCTATTTTTATGGTTCAGTGTAGTGTTCAATTAAAATATAATGTGCATTTAATGAAGGAAACAGTGGCATGCTGAATGGTTCACAGCGCACGCCTTCTTTCATTCTTAACTTTCTCTATGACCGGACAGCTGTGTAAAAGCCCTTCAATATTATGGGGAAGAGGATCAATGAACATCAATGGAATTTACAAAGAAGACTTAGAATGGAGTGAGCACAGACTAACCGCGATCTATGCAAGATCTTTCATTTTGTTCGAAGGAGATATTTATTTGAGAGGGTTCATAAAAAACACTATCTTATTAACCTATGCTTAGGTTAACTGACTAGCGCAAGGATGTAGTTAGGGGGGACTGGCAGGGCATGTTCCACAGGTACTGGGTGCCGGGAAGTTTGAAGACAAGCCACTATGCCTTAGCCAGGACCTTTAGATACAGAGCGAGGGCATCGAACTGAAATTTTGCCCCAGGTGAAGGGAAGCCTAGTCTCTAGAGTAGTTCGATTTGGGGAAAATATCATAGCTCATGTTCTTTCTAAAAATATAATTTATATATTTATTGTGTTCTTTTTAGCATAAACTATTGTATAAATATTACGATACATATTTATCGTGATAATAAAAAAGAGTGAATGGTATGAGAATTACTTTGAATAGTGTCCTTATTTTCTATATATATATTTTTTATTATATGTACTGTGGATAGAGGTATTTTTTCCTAGGAATGAGTCTCAAATGGCGTTCATAACTTAATCTGAACCAATTGTTAATTGCTCAGTTGGTTAACAGAACTGATGTGGCTGAATCATGGTACCCTTGATGCCTTCAAAGCAAGTTCAAAAAATGACGGTGTCTGCTTATACAGTAAATGGCTGCAGAATGCTCCTTGAGTGACGTAGGAGCGCTGCTGACTCTGCTTGTTGAAGCTAGATTTTCTCAAACAGTATTCAACTTTAAAATACAAAAAAAAATTACAATGATTTGGAGATGATTCTGCAAAGATAACTAGTGATACTTGAGTGCTCTTTCTCAAGCTTCTTGTATAAACAATAAAGCAAAAAGAAAAAAGTCAAAATATAATATCTTAAAAGACTTACATTTTTACACAAATGATGATGCAACTTTGAATGCATTTTCTCATCTCCAAAACTGGGAATGGATCCAAAAATGAGGAAAAGAAAGCGTACTGCAGAGTCATGGGAACTCCATATGCCACTGTACTGTGGCTTTGTACAGCAACATATTACTCCGATATGTTACCTAGAACAATGCTTCTAGGTGTGAATAGCTCTATAATACTGTGTCCAATCGAACACAACACAAATTTTTTTTTCAATTGGAATTTATGCAGAATCCAACAGAAAAAAAACTTCTGTATGACTTTATATGTAATTGGAAGCAAATTGAGGTATAGCAAGGCCCCTTAGACTTTGATGAGTGTTGTATTACATCTCTGCACAACTTGGAGGGTATTGGTAGAGGTATGACAGAATGACACATCGTTACTATACTATTTTCTGAAAATACCACAGTTTTAAAGTGCACTGTTTGAATGGGATTACATGTAAAATGGTACAAAACCGGAAAACTGATCTGCCGGCTAGAAGCATGCTTTTGACTTTAGCAGAGTAATGGTTAAAGAGGCTCTGTCACCAGATTCTCAAATCCCTATCTCCTATTGCATGTGATCGGCGCTGCAATGTATATAACAGTAGCGTTGTTTTTTGTTTTTTTTTAAACGTTCATTTTTGGCCAAGTTATGAGCTATTTTATATATATGCAAATGAGATTTGAAATGGATAACTGGGCGTGTTTTTTTTCGTATGTCCAGCTGGGTGTGTATTGTGTTTTTAACTGGGCGTGTTTACTTGTTTTACTAACTGGGCGTTGTGAATAGAAGTGTTTGATGCTGACGAATCAGTGACCAATCAGCATCATGCACTCCTCTCCATTCATTTACACAGCACATAGTGTTCTTACTAGAACGACGTGCAGCCACATACACAAGTGTTCTGATAATGAATACACATGACCTCCAGCCTGGACGTCATGTGTACTCAGAATACTGACACTTCTGAATCTTTTCTGTGAGATTCCAGCAAGCCACGCGTAATCTCGCGAGATTACGAGGTAAACGAGATTTCGTTTTCCCTTGCTGGAAATCTCACAGAAAAGATTCAGAAGTGTCAGGATTAGGAAAACACATGACGTCCAGGCTGGAGGTCATGTGTATTCATTATCAGGACACTTGTGTATGTGGCTGCACATCGTTCTAGTAAGAACGTGATGCTGCTGTGTAAATGAATAGAGAGGAGTGCATGATGCTGATTGGTCACTGATTCGTCAGCATCATACACTTCTATTCACAACGCCCAGTTAGTAAAACAAGTAAACACGCCCAGTTAAAAACACAATACACGCCCAGTTGGACATACAAAAAAAAACACGCCCAGTTGTCCATTTCAAAGCTCATTTGCATATATATAAAATAGCTCATAACTAGGCCAAAAATGATTTTTTTTTAAAAAAAACAAAAAACTTTACATGCAATAGGAGATAGGGATTTGAGAATCTGGTGACAGAGCCTCTTTAAATAGTAACTGTACTTTCAGAAAACTTTGTCATAGCGACATACCAGAAGTTTTGATCGGTGGGGGTCCAAGGTGCTGAGACCCCCATCATCACCAAAATCAAGGCGCAGAATAGCTCAGCTGAGCGCTCTTTATCTCGACTGTAATCTGCTGTCCTCGTCAGCCTGAAGACGGGTTTATAGACATTTTATGTGAGCACGTCTTTAGGCTGACGGTGAGCTGATCAGAGTCAAAGATGGGAACGCTCGGGTAAGCACTTCTGCCCCTTCCTTCCACCGATGGTGGGGGTCTTAGCGCCCAGACGCCCACCGAACAAAACATGCCCCGTTGAAATATCAAAAGTTTTGTGAAAATGAAACTGTAACATATAAAAAGACTTACGAAACAGCGGGTAAAAACAATTTAAAATATTACTACTAATTGAATAAAGATCTTACACTAATAAACAGCTAAACTAAAAGATTTGCAAGTGAAAACATTTTGTTTTTAAAAAATGCTGATAAACTCTTTGCCACTTGGACTGATGCATCTATTATCAAAGATACTTAATCAAGGCATGATAAAAAGAAAGCAGTCTAATGAATCAAGATAATATATTTGTAATGAAGCTAAAATTGATTCCAAGTATTCAGTGCCAAGATCAAAGCATGCTATGAGCCAGCTGTGTTTAAACCACGCAAAGGCTGGCAGTTTGTGTCAGACAGTGTTCTGCTGGCAGACAGGAACTTACTCCCTGCTGTATTGCCAGAATGTCATCATGGGGTTTCCTACAAGATTGCACGGCTGTTATATTTTAGCTGTTACACTCGCATAGCTACATCATGGATACATATCGTTGTATAATTACAATGTGCGATTTAATGATTCATAGGCAATTTAATCTACAGATGATGAAACTATTAATACTGGCTACATCTCAATATCACTGATGCAACTACATAAACAAATACTCCTCATCAAATTACATAAAAGAGAAAAACGCAATTAATTGTTTTCTCAGTTTTCATGAGTATTATTTGTTAATAAGTACTATAAACGGTGGAAGATAGCAAAGAAAAACAATTTTCTTACCTTCTCTACGGATATAAAATTGACAATTCATGATCTGTCACAGCATCTTACCTGGTTTAAGAACTTCAGGACTTTGACATAGCGAATCCAAAACTTTAATTTTGTTTTCCAGAGCTATGCATGTGAAGACAGCCTTGCTGCAGACTTCAACCAAACATTAGCTTCATCTTGTGACCAGATTACCAAACAGTCTTCTAAATTCTTTTCTAGTGTTGTGCAAAATCTGTGGTTCTTTCATTAACTCCTAAATGACCACCATTACGCCTTTTCACAATAGTCATTAAGGCTGGGTTCACACTGAGTTTTTGCAGGAGTAAAATCTGCCTCAAAATTCCGTTCCATTGAGCGCTGCGGGCATAAAACGCCACGAGATACGCTTTCTCTGCCTCTCATTGATGTCAATGGGAGGTCAGAGGCGTAAACGCCTGAAGATAGGGCATGTCCCTTCTTTTTCTCGTGAGCCGGTTTTTCCGCTTGCAGGAAAAATCGCCTCCACCTCCCATTGAAAGCATTTTCGGACGTTTTTTGGCGCATTTTCCGACGCAGTTTCCACATCAAAAAAACGTGTAAAAAAACTGTAATGACGGGGGTGGAGAGACAGACAAGTGAGCCCTAATCTCCCCACCACTCAGTCCCTGCCTACTTGCAACGACCCGCCCTAGGCGACGGGGTACAACTGGGCGACGGTCCCTACGCTTAATAAGTGCACGACAAACAAACAGACAAGGGTACACAGAGCTAGGGGGAGAAAGGGCAATTGCCCACGGCAACACCGTGAGCAACAAGAGAAGTGAACAAGCCGAGTAAAACCAGGAGAGTACGAGGTGCGAAACGCAGAGCAGAAGAGTAGTAAACAAGCCGAGTCAAACCAGGAGTGTACGAGGTACCAAATGCAGAGCAGGAGAGTAGTTAGCAAGCCGGGGTCAATAAGAAGGATAATGGTACAAGAAGCTGCAGCAGGGCCAGGAAACCAAACGAGAAGAATCACAAGCAAAGGAGGAACAGGAAAGACAGGTATAAATAGACAGAGGGCGGGAGCTAGCTCCGTCTGGCCAGGCTGTGATAGGTTCTCCCACTCCTAAGCCTGCCACCCTGAGTGGTGGAAGATGGAGTCAGTCTCACAGACATAGAAGCAGGTGCAGACTGATTATCTATGGGCGTTCACCCCGAAGCTGTGCCTGGCAGATCCTTTACAGTACCCCCCCTTTAATGAGGGTCCACCGGACCCTTTCTAAGTGGACCTGGTTTACCAACCAATATCCTATTTACCTGGTTTAAGTGGACCTGGTTTACCAACCAATATCCTATTTACCTGACCAATATCCCAGCGTGAACATCCCGAGCGGGTACCCAAGTCCTCTCCTCAGGCCCGTATCCTCTCCAATGGACCAGGTACTGGAGGGAGCCTTGGACCATCCTGCTGTCCACAATCTTGGCCACCTCGAATTCTGCCCCTTCAGGGGTGAGAACAGGGACCGGAGGTTTCCTCGAGGGAGCCAAGGACGGGGAGCAGCGTTTAAGGAGGGAGACATGGAACACGTCGTGTACTCGAAAAGATGGGGGCAACTCCAGTCGGAAGGAGACAGGATTGAGGACTTCAATGACCTTGTATGGCCCTATAAACCGGGGAGCAAACTTCTTGGACGGGACCTTAAGACGCAAATTTTTAGACGATAGCCACACCAGATCCCCGACCATAAACAAGGGGTTAGCAGAACGTTTTCTATCTGCCTGAGTTTTTTGTATGCTCTGGGACGCCTCTAGGTTCTTCTGAACCTGAGCCCAGACTGTGCACAGTTCTCGATGAACAACCTCTACCTCGGGATTGTTGGAACTACCAGGTGAAACGGAAGAGAACCGTGGATTAAACCCAAAATTACAGAAAAAGGGGGAGACCCCTGACGAGTTACTGACCCAGTTATTAAGGGAAAATTCGGCGAGGGGAATGAATGAGACCCAATCATATTGACAGTCAGAGATAAAACACCTTAAATATTGTTCTAGAGACTGATTAGTCCTCTCAGTTTGGCCATTAGTTTCAGGATGGAAGGCAGAGGAGAAGGACAGATCAATCTCCAACTTTTTACAGAAGGCTCTCCAAAACAATGAAACAAATTGTACCCCTCTATCAGAAACAATATTGACAGGGACCCCATGGAGACGCAGGATGTGTTTGACAAACAAGGTAGCTAACGTCTTAGCATTGGGTAGTTTTTTGAGGGGCACAAAGTGGCACATCTTACTGAAGCGGTCTACTACAACCCACACCACCGACTTGCCTTGAGATGGAGGCAAATTGGTGATAAAATACATGGAGATATGGGTCCAAGGTCTCTGGGGAATGGGAAAAGAACATAGTAAGCCCGCTGGTCGGGACCTGGGAGTCTTGGACCTAGCACAAACTTCACAAGCGGCGACGTAGGCCTTAACGTCTTTAGGCAACCCAGGCCACCAATAGTTTCTGGCAATGAGGTGCTTGGTACCCAGGATGCCTGGATGGCCAGATAGTGCAGAGTCATGATTCTCCCTAAGTATCCTTGGCCGGAATTACAGGGGAACAAACAGCTTGTTCTCAGGAAGGCTCCCGGGAGCTGAACCTTGATCAGCAGCAATTTCAGAGACTAAATCAGAATCAATAGCGGAAATTATTATACCTGGAGGCAAAATACAAGCAGGATCTTCCTCCGAAGGAGGGCTGGCCATGAAGCTACGTGACAGTGCATCAGCCTTAACATTTTTAGACCCAGCCCTATAGGTAACCACAAAGCTGAATCTGGTAAAAAATAACGCCCAACGAGCTTGTCTCGGGTTTAGCCTCCGGGCAGATTCTAGGAAAACCAGATTCTTGTAGTCGGTAATGACCGTTACCTGGTGCCTAGCCCCCTCCAGGAAGTGGTGCCACTCTTCAAATGCCCATTTAATGGCTAAGAGTTTGCGGTTGCCAATATCATAGTTACTCTCAGTGGGTGAAAACTTCCTGGAGAAGTAGGCACAGGGACGGAGATGGGTGAGGGACCTGGTACCCTTGGACAAGACAGCCCCCACTCCCACCTCGGATGCGTCAACCTCCACGATAAATGGCTGCATTTGGTTGGGCTGAACCAGCACCGGGGCCGAGATAAAGCACTTCTTAAGGACCTCAAAAGCCTGGACAGCCTCAGGAGGCCAGTGGAGGAGATCAGCACCTTTGCGAGTGAGATCCGTAAGAGGCTTAGCGATGACCGAGAAGTTAGCAATAAACCTCCTGTAATAATTAGCGAACCCCAGGAAGCACTGTAACGCCTTCAGGGAGGTAGGTTGGACCCATTCCGCCACAGCCTGGACCTTGGCGGGGTCCATGCGGAATTCATGAGGAGTGAGGATTTGGCCCAAAAATGGTATCTCCTGCACCCCATACACACATTTTTCGGTCTTTGCAAACAGTTTGTTTTCTCGAAGGACCTGGAGCACCTTCCTGACATGCTCAATGTGGGAGGACCAGTCCTTGGAAAACACATGTATGTCATCAAGGTACACTACAAGAAATAACCTCAGGTAGTCTCTTAAAATCTCACTTATGAAATTCTGGAAGACCGCGGGAGCATTACACAACCCAAAGGGCATGACGAGGTATTCGAAATGACCTTCGGGCGTGTTAAACGCAGTCTTCCACTCATCCCCCTCTTTGATGCGGATAAGGTTATACGCCCCCCGTAGATCAAACTTAGAGAACCATTGGGCCCCCTGAACCTGATTAAAGAGATCAGGAATCAGAGGAAGGGGATACTGGTTCCTTACAGTGACCTTATTCAAGCTTCGGTAGTCAATGCATGGTCTAAGACCACCATCCTTCTTCCCTACGAAGAAGAAGCCAGCACCTACCGGAGAAGTAGACGGGCAAATGTAACCCTTGGCCAGTCATTCCTGGATATACTCTCTCATGGCTTCACGTTCGGGACAAGAGAGATTAAATATCCTACCCTTAGGGAGCTTAGCTCCTGGTACCAAATTGATTGCGCAATCATATTCTCTATGAGGAGGTAACACTTCGGAGGCCTCCTTAGAGAAAACATCGGCGAAGTCCTGAACAAACTCAGGTAGCGTGTTCACCACCTCAGGGGGAGAAATAGAATTAACAGAAAAACATGACGTCAAGCATTCATTACCCCATTTGGTAAGGTCCCCAGAATTCCAGTCAAACGTGGGATTATGCAACTGCAACCAGGGAAGGCCTAAAACCAAATCGGACGATAATCCCTGCATCAACAGTACAGAGCACTGCTCCAAATGCATGGAGCCAACAAGGAGTTCAAAAACAGGGGTATGCTGTGTAAAATAACCATTAGCAAGAGGAGTGGAGTCGATACCCACTACCGGGACAGGTTTAGGCAAACCAATCAAAGGCATAGCTAGAGACATAGCAAATTCCACAGACATGATATTAGCAGAAGACCCTGAATCCATGAAGGCACTGCCGGTAGCAGACCTACCACCAAAAGAGACCTGAAAGGGAAGCAAGATTTTATTACGTTTCATATTTACGGGAAATACCTGTGCGCCCAAGTGACCTCCCCGATGATCACTTAGGCGCGGAAGTTCTCCGGCTGCATTCTTACGCTTAGGACAGTTGTTCACTTGATGCTTGTCATCCCCACAGTAGAAGCAGAGACCATTCTTCCTGCGGAAATCTCTACGTTGTTGGGGGGACACGGAGGCCCCGAGTTGCATAGGTACCTCCGAGTCTTCCGGGGAGGAACGAAGCAACGGAACCTCGGGAGGCATCATGGGGGAGTCAGAGGAGAAAACATCAAGACGTTCAAGTCGTCGTTTCCTGAGACGTCGGTCAAGTCGTACCGCTAAAGCCATAACCTGTTTTAGGGAGTCAGAAGAGGGATAACTAACTAGCAGATCTTTCAGGGCGTTCGACAGACCCAACCTAAACTGGCACCTTAAGGCAGGGTCATTCCTCCGAGAAGCTACGCACCACTTCCTAAAGTCAGAGCAATACTCCTCAACAGGTCTCTTACCCTGACGTAAGGTCACCAGCTGACTCTCGGCAAAAGCAGTCTTGTCAGTCTCGTCATAGATGAGTCCGAGAGCAGAAAAGAAAAGATCAACGGAGGAAAGTTCAGGGGCGTCAGGAGCCAAGGAGAAGGCCCATTCTTGGGGCCCTTCCTGGAGCCGGGACATAATTATACCCACCCGCTGACTCTCAGAACCTGAGGAGTGGGACTTTAAACGAAAATAGAGCCTACAACTCTCCCGAAAGGAGAGAAAAGTCTTCCGGTCCCCTGAGAACCGGTCTGGCAACTTGAGGTGGGGTTCAAGAGGTGAGGTGAGGGGGACTACCATGGTAGCATCAGGCTGGTTGACCCTCTGAGCCAGGGCCTGGACCTGTAGGGAGAGACCCTGCATTTGCTGAGCCAGGGTCTCAAGGGGGTCCATAGTAGTGAGAGGGACCAGGGTAGACTAGGTATATGTGCTTGTGATTATGTAATGACGGGGGTGGGGAGACAGACAAGTGAGCCCTAATCTACCCACCACTCAGTCCCTGCTTACTTGCAACGACCCGCCCTAGGCGACGGGGTACAACTGGGCGACGGTCCCTACGCTCAATAAGTGCACGACAGACAAACAGACAAGGGTACACAGAGCTAGGGGGAGAAAGGGCAGTTGCCCACGGCAACACCATGAGCAACAAGAGAAGTGAACAAGCCGAGTAAAACCAGGAGAGTACGAGGTGCCAAACGCAGAGCAGAAGAGTAGTAAACAAGCCGAGTCAAAACAGGAGTGTACGAGGTACCAAACGCAGAGCAGGAGAGTAGTCAGCAAGCCGGGGTCAATAAGAAGCAAGGACAATGGTACAAGAAGCTGGAGCAGGGCCAGGAAACCAAACGAGAAGAATCACAAGCAAAGGAGGAACAGGAAAGGCAGGTATAAATAGACAGAGGGCAGGAGCTAGCTCCGTCTTGCCAGGCTGTGATAGGTTCTCCCACTCCTAAGCCTGCCACCCTGAGTGGTGGAAGGTGGAGTCAGTCTCACAGACATAGAAGCAGGTGCAGACTGATTATCTATGGGCGTTAACCCCGAAGCTGTGCCTGGCAGATCCTTTACAAAAACTGGCCCCATGGGTACTTATACCACAGCGGCACCCCGGAAAAAAATAACTTATTCCGCTCAATTGCCAAAAATATAAAAAAGTTATGGCTCTCAGAATGTTTCGACAAAATACAAATTTTTTTTAACAAATATTTTTTTCTTTGGAAAAGTGGTAATACATAACAAATTATATAAATTTGGTACCTCCGTAATCGCTCATAGAATAAAGTTAACATGTCGTTTTTACCACATAATGAACATCATAAATACGAAACCCAAAAAACAAAGGTGGAATCACTGTTTTTTTGCCCGTATTACCTCTCAAATATTTATTTTTTTCTGTTTCCCAGTACATTAAATAATGCAGTGAAAAACTACAACTCATCCCGCAGAAAATAAGCCCTTATATGGCTATGTCGATGAAAAAATATAAAAAGTTATGGTTTTTGGAATGCGGGGAGGAGAAAACAGAAATGAAGATCAGAAAATTGGCTTCGCCTTCAAGAGGTTAAAGCAGTGGTTTACATAATTTTTGCCACATCTGTTTATTATAGTGTCAAGAACACCCAACTTAACTGAAGCTAGGGAGGCCTGCAACACTTTACAATAGTTTGTCACTTCCTGATTTGTGCTGTGTTCTCTAACAAAACATAGTCCATTATAAACTAACCTGGAAACAAGTGATGAAGCGCTGAGATGATGGTTAAAACACCACCCTTTGCTGGAGCTCAGAAGACGAGTTGGTAGATCATAACGTTTTATCTTATATACAGGGTGGGCCATTTATATGGATACACCTAAATAAAATGGGAATGGTTGGTGATATTAACTTCCTGTTTGTGGCACATTAGTATATGGGAGGGGGGAAACTTTTCAAGCTGGGTGTTGACCATGGCGGCCATTTTGAAGTCGGCCATTTTGTATCCAACTTTAGTTTTTTCAATGGGAAGAGGGTCAAGTGACACATCAACCTTATCGAGAATTTCACAAGAAAAACAATGGTGTGCTTGGTTTTAACGTTACTTTATTCTTTCATGAGTTATTTACAAGTTTCTGACCACTTATAAAATGTATTCAAAGTGCTGCCCATTGTGTTGGATTGTCAATGCAACCCTCTTCTCCCACTCTTCACACACTGATAGCAACACCGCAGAAGAAATGCCTCCCGATCTGACCCCCTTAGACTTTTATCTTTGGGGTCATCTGAAGGCAATTGTCTATGCTGTGAAGATACGAGATGTGCAGCAACTGAAACTACGGATACTGGAAGCCTGTGCTAGGATTTCTTCTGCGGTGTTGCTATCAGTGTGTGAAGAGTGGGAGAAGAGGGTTGCATTGACAATCCAACACAATGGGCAGCACTTTGAACACATTTTATAAGTGGTCAGAAACTTGTAAATAACTCATGAAAGAATAAAGTAACGTTAAAACCAAGCACACCATTGTTTTTCTTGTGAAATTCTCGATAAGTTTGATGTGTCACATGACCCTCTTCCCATTGAAAAAACTAAAGTTGGATACAAAATGGCCGACTTCAAAATGGCCGCCATGGTCAACACCCAGCTTGAAAAGTTTCCCCCCTCCCATATACTAATGTGCCACAAACAGGAAGTTAATATCACCAACCATTCCCATTTTATTTAGGTATATCCATATAAATGGCCCACCCTGTATATTTTCGAAATATATTTTTGCTTGTTTGAAGCCCAATTTTTCATTGGTTTAAAATCAGGGAAGAGCTATTTTTGATTGGACATTGAACAAAGTTTGCCTCCTTTTGCGATTTTTGATTAAGTGGCAGGAATATACCTTCAAATTCCCTATTTTTCCCATGGGCAACTATATGTTGCTTGCTCCAGAGTCGGCACTGGAAAGAATCTCTACATCTTGGCACCGGATCAAAAGACAAAAAACATTGTTTACAAGAAAGCGTTGGAATAGAAACATGCAGTCCTAAATCAACACTATATAAATCTGTAATGAATATATTGCTTCATTTCATTTCTTTTATGCTTCCAATAACATTATTTACACTCTCTAGAAATTAAATTCATATCGAGAGGTATTTAAATAGTGAGCTTTTACTCTATCTATACCGTAAGTCAACCTCCCGAGCAACGCCGGGTATAAGAGCTAGTTTGTTATATTTTATAATCTTTATAATAATATATTTCATAATTCTGTAAAGTGATGATGCTTTAGCGAGACATAAATAGTTTCTAAATGTTAAAAAATATATTATATAAGGCAGTAAACAAATCTATATTTGATGTGTCTACCACTTGTTATTAAAACTAAACTGGTCCACATAAAGAGGCTCTGTCACCAGTTTAAGGGTATGTTCACACGGCGGGGGTCCGTAACGGCTGAAATTACGGGGATGTTTCAGCCTGAAAACATCCCCGTAATTTCAGCCGTACCGGCATGTGCAGGCGCTTGAACGCCGCGTCAATTACGGCCGTAATTAGCGCTGCTATTCATTGGAGTCAATGAATAGCGGCTTCAATTACGGCCAAAGAAGTGACAGGTCACTTCTTCTACGCGGGCGTCTATTTACGCGCCGTCATTTGACAGCGGCGCGTAAATATACGCCTCGTGTGAACAGACAAACGTCTGCCCATTGCTTTCAATGGGCAGATGTTTGTCAGCGTTATTGAGGCGCTATTTTCAGACGTAATTCGGGGCAAAAACGCCCGAATTACGTCCGTAAATAGGCCGTGTGAACATACCCTAATACTTCTCTATCTCCTACCTAATCTAATAAACGCTTTGTTGTAGATAACTACTGTGTTGTTGTTGTTTAGTTTTTTTAAAAACGTTATTATTGACAAAGTTCTGATCATTTTTAGATTTATGCAAATTTTTTCTAAATGCCCAACTGGGCGTTTTTTTTTTTCGTTAAACCAAGTGGGCATTGTAAAGAAAAGTGTATGACGCTGACCAATCAGCGTCATACACTTCTCTTAATTCATGCCCAGCTTTATTCACAGCACAGCGTGATTTCACGCTGTGACAAGACTTTCTCCCACAGGTCCTTCACTAGAGCAACGGGAGAATGACCAGACATCTCCTCCAGCCGTGCCAGGACTGCTATTGAGGACGATAATTGTCCTGGCATGACTGGAGGTGATGTCTGGTCATTCTCCCGTTGCTGTGGTAAAGGAACTGTGGGTAGAAGTCACATCACAGCGTGATCTCCCGAGATTACGCTGTGCTGTGAATAAAGCTGGGCATGAATGAACAGAAGTGTATGACGCTGATTGGTCAGCATCATACACTTTTCTTTACAACGCCCACTTGGTTAAACAAAAAAAATGCCCAGTTGGGCATGTAGAAAAAATTTGCATGAATCTAAAAATTATCAGAACTTTGTCAAAGCAAAAATATTTTCCAAAGTGTTTTAGACTTACTGTATATCTTATATACTTATATCCTTATATGCTTGTACAAGTTAGTTATATTAGAAGGTAGATGCTCTGGGACTTTAAGGCGTAGTGCCGCGTGCAAAGCACTACGCAGCAATAATAATAATTAAAATGGAGAATTATAGTGCGTGTGCAAAGCACTACGCAGCAATAATTGGGAAGATGAGGGAACGGCCCCCCTAAGAGCCAATTAAGTTGTGGAACTTTATCTAAACTTTCTGACTCATTTGTTGTTGCAATTTTGTTATAAATATCCGTGCTGATAAGAATAAAGTAGAAGCATTTTCATACAGTAACATGTCTGTGTGTTTTTGCTACTCCGAGCTGCTCGTACTCATAAATTGATTTTTAAAAGCTGGAGCTGGATGGAACTCAAGGCGTAGTGGGATGGTAAATTGCACTCACACCCAGTTGGGCATGTAGAAAAAATTTGCATGAATCTAAAAATTATCAGAACTTTGTCAATAATAAACGTTGTTCAAAAAATAAAACACAGTAGTTATCAGCATCAAAGCGTTTATTAGATTAGGTAGGAGATAGAGAAGAGAAGATTTTTTTAAGCATATTATCACAGTGCCTCTGTAGACTTTACCTCTGCCATTTAATTCTGTCTCTATCCCAGAGAGCCTCAAGGATGTTGACATCGGGCAGGCCATACCATGAAAAATCCCTGTCCTTATTTCCATTGAAGATGGTTCTTTATGACTTTGGTTGTGTTTTTTTAGGTAATTTTTCTTCATCAGAAACCATCCTTATGGCATTATATGATGGATGACATTTGCTCATTTACACCACCTAAAATGTGTGTAACATTTATGTACCTTGTTTTAATGTGTACTGCAGAGCACAAAATAATGGAAACACAGTTAAACATGAATGAAAAGTCGTAAACCTTGTTTTCTATTGTGCATCCTGTAATTCTGTAATAGACATCTATTACACTATTTATATCCCACCCCTTACTACATCCAGATGTATTATTGAGCTTGATGCGAGCGCTATAAGTCCCTATGCAATAAATTTACCATAGTACTGGCTTCAGGCAGGCAGAATTTCAGGTATTTGTCTATGGCTGTATAAAGGGAAGCAGAAGATTTGGAGAACTTTATCAGAATACCGCAGCTCAAACATATCTAAAAAAATATATTATGAAATTAATCAGTACAGAATTTTGGGTGTAAAGCAAAATTATGTTCAAAATTGAATTCAAACCTAAAAGGATTATTCTCATCACACAAAGTTGTGGCATATGGGATATTCCATCACTTTGTGATTGGTAGGGTCCCACCTGCCAGGCTGGGCAGGGAACTGCAGAACAGCCCTAATCCGGCAAGGACATATATATATTTATAGTGGAGACATGGCTGTTTGTGCCTACCGGACTATATACTCCTGCATTCTCATTAGACAGATCATCTCTAACTGTGACAATTGCAGCAATATCAGGGCATAAATAAATCCCTGTTACTAAAAATGACAAACAACAAAAGGTATGAAAAAAGGTATAGGAGTTTAGTCATTAAGGGAGAATATATATATACGTGGTTATATAAATGAAGAAATAATTCAAAAACAGTCTACTCATAAAGATATGACACAATTCAGTGTGACAAATATGCAATAACAGTAAACATATGAAAGAGGCAAATACTTTTTCACAGCAATGTGTAAACTACATTGGGCTACTAAGGTTTCCACAAAATAAAAGCTAAATAAAAAATTCTACATATACTGCTGATGCCTGATTTCTGATCTTAAAGAGGTTTCCCTATCTTAAAAGGGGTTTTTCCTAAAATATACAATCACTTTTTGATTGACAGTCGGAGAAAAAAGGATTAGAAAATGATAAAATTTTATAGGTAAATCCCCTTTAAAAATAGCTAGACAAAATTAAACATCTTGAAAACAAATTTAAAACAAAGTGTGGTGGAAGGGGCAAATTGTAAATATGAGAAATTTCTAAAACTTTCGAAAACATTCATTAATGGAAAATAGCAACTCAGGAAATTTATATTATACATTTTTGTTTTTAAGAGAGAAAATTTCCACAATTTGTGTATTATTCATGTGTTTTAAATTTACATCCTAATTACACTATCTGTGTTAACACATCATAAAAACTAGCAGATGGTTTGTTTTGGCAATTTCATTTAGCTCATGCTTTTCCTTAGCTAATGATTATTCATTCAGTACATTATATTTCTAAGTGGTAATTCCCAGCTGCAAATATTATCTGCCCAACCAGCTTAAATAATTGATAATGATAAAATAACGTTGTGGGTGCACAGCAGATGTGTCACCATTAGTCATTCTTTAATATACACATGCACTTATATATACAGTCGTGGACAACATTGTTGGTACCCTTCTATTAAAGAAAGAAAAACCCACAATGGTCACTGAAATAACTTGAAACTGACAAAAGTAATAATCAATTTTAATTTAATTTATTGAAAATCAAATAATGTAAATCAGGCATTGCTTTCGAATTGTGGTTCAACAGAAAAAATGTAAAAAAAAAAAAGCTAATGAAACTGGCCTGGACAAAAATGATGATACCCTTAACTTAATATTTTGTTTCACAACCTTTTGAGGCAATCTCTGTAAACAAACGATTTCTGTAACTCTCAATGAGACTTCTGCAACTGTCCACAGGTATTTTGGCCCACTCCTTGTGTGGACACTGCTCCAGCTGTCTCAGGTTTGAAGGGCGCCTTCTCCTGACTGCAGGTTTCAGCTCCTTCCACAGATGTTTAATAGGATTTAGATCAGAGCTCATAGAAATTCACTTCAGAATAGTCCAATGATTTGCTCTTAGACATTCTTGGATGTTTTGAGCTGTGGGTTTTAGGTCATTATCCTGTTGGAGGACCCATGACCTGCGACTGAGACCAAGCTTTCTGATGCCGAGCAGCACATTTCGCTGCAGAATGCCTTGATAGTCTAGAGATTTAATTTTATCCTGCAGATTCAAGAGACCCTGTGCCAGATGCAGCAAAGCAGCCCCAAAACATAACCGAGCCTCCTCCATGTTTCACAGTAGGTACAATGTTCTTTTCTTTGTATGTTTCGGTTTTGCGTCTGTGAACATAGAGCTAATGTGACTTGCCAAAAAGCTCAGTTTTGTCTCATCCGTCCAAAGGACATTCTCTCAGAAGTATTGTGGCTTGTCAATATGCATTTTGGCAAATTCCAATCTAGCTTTTTATGATTTGCTTTCAATAGTGGTTTCCTCCTCGATCGTCTTCCATTAAGTCCACTTTGGCAAAGACAGCGATGGATGGTGCGATCTGACACTGATGAACCTTGACCTTGGAGTTCACCTCTAATCTCTTTGGAAGTTGTTCTGGGCTCTATGGTTATCATTCATATTATCCATCTCGGTTATGTTTTGGCATTCTGGAGTGAAATGCGCTGCCCAGTGTTAGAAGGCTTTGTCTCAGTCGCAGGTTATGGGTCTCCAACAGGATAATGATCCAAAACACAAAGCTAAAAACCTCCAAGAATTGTGGGGGTTTTCCTTTCTTTAACAGAAGGTTACGAACAGTTTTGTCCATGACTGTTTATATAGTGGATATAAAAAGTCTACACACCCCTGTTAAAATGCCATGTTTTTGTCATGTCAAAAAATCAGTAAAAGATTAGTCATTTCCGAACTTTTTCCACTTATAATGTGACCCATAATCTGTACAATTCCATCGAAAAACAAACTGAAATTATTTAGAGGGGAAAAATAAAAATAACAAAACTGTGTCCCCTAATGTGTATATATGTATATTTATATTGTATGTGATGTCTCATGAGTCAGGGCTGTAGAGACACAGCCCTGGTCATGACCAACTGCTTCACAACAAAGCAGGACAATTCGTTTTTGTCCTGCTTTGCTGGGAGGCGATGGAGACAGGAGATACTGCTTTGACCTACTGTCTCCATTTTAAACTTCCTGCGCGCGTGAACTCTCGCGGGATTTCGTACATGCACACATGAGTCGGCCGGTGATATGCTATCACCATACCGACCCATGTTAGCCGGAGGCGAGCTCCTCCCGCCCCGCTACGAGCATACTGGCAGGGTTTAAATAGCCCTGTGTCGGAACACTCAGTAGCTGGATCCTGCCACCACACCACCAATGAGAGAAGCCTACCACCCTCACCACTACACCGACAAGCGTAGCTGGGACCTGTCTCACCCTCCACCAATGACTTGCTGCAGCTCCTGTCCCAGCCTCCTCTCTCCGGCTCACCACCACGCTAAGTATCATAGTGTAGCCACAGCTGCACTTTAACCCTCTCTCTCTCTCCCTGTCTGCCCCTGAGTCCCTGTGTTAACCCTTGCTGCCCCTGAGTTAGCCCTTGTTGCCCCTGAGTTAACCCTTCCTTCTCATGTGTCCCTAGTTAACCCTTGCTGACCTGCACATCACCTGGTAACCCTTCCCCACCTGCCTGCACATTTCCCTAGTTCCCATTGTTAACCCTTTACCTGACTTCCCTGGTAACCCTTTTATCCACCTCTCTCGTTAACCCTTAGTGTACAGGGACAGTTATATTAGGAGGGAGTGGGACAGAAATAGTGAGCGTGTATTATACTGTAACATAACTTTATATGTATGTTTAGGTAAGCGAGTGGCGGTATAGATTAGGATTGTTATACCGTGTTTATACTGTACCATGCATAGTGTCAATGTATTCAGTACACATTAAGTTATTATGTGTATTGGGATACACTGACATTATACTGTGATTATTTACTGTGTTTGGTGTATTTTATATATGAGAGTGATTACTGTGTGTTAATAAATATTATCTTTATTTACTATACGGTCTTATTCCCTTGAGTAGCAGCAAAGCAATTAGATCGATTAAGAAAAAGGTAGGGAACTAGGCATAACCCTAGTGACCCTGATTATAAAGGAGGTAGTAATAGTGGGTGACACGAGTAGGTGAATTCCGCTATTACACCATCCCCTTTTACAATGTGACAGCAAAAGTCATGGTTCGTAAAGAGCTTACAACACATCAAAGGGATCTGATTGTCAAAAGGCATCAGTCAGGTGAAGGGTACCAAAGTATTTCCAAGGCATTAGATTTACCATGGAATACAGTGAAGACCGTCATCAAGAGGTGGATTACATTTGGCACAACAGTGACATTACCAAGAACTGGACGTCCCTCAAAACTTGATGAAAAGACATGATGAAAATTGGTTCGGGAGGCTACCAAGAGGCCTACAGCAACATTAAAGGAGCCGGAGGACTTTCTGGCAGGTACTGGTTGTGTAGTGCATGTGACAACAATCTCCCGTATTCTTCATAAGTCTGGGTTGTGTGGTAGGGTGGCAAGACGGAAGCCTTTTCTAACAAAAAAATATCCAAGCCCGGCTATGTTTTTTCAAAGACCTACATCAAGTCTGCTAAAAGCATGTGGGAAAACGTGTTAAGGTCTGATGAGACCAAGGTTGAACTATTTGGCCATAATTCCAAAAGGTATGTTTGTCGCAAAGCCAACACTTCACATCACCAAAAGTACACCATACCCACAGTAAAACATGGTGGAGGCAGCATTATGCTTTTGGCCTGTTTTTCTGCAGCTGGAACTGGGGCTTTAGTAAAGGTGGAGGGAATTATGAACAGTTCCAAATATCAGACAATTTTGGCACAAAACCTGCAGGCCTCTGCTAAAAAGCTAACGATGAATTTCCCCTTTTAGCACGACAACGACCCAAAGCATACCTCCAAATCAACAAATGAATGGCTTCACCAGAAGAAGATCAAAGTTTTGGAATGGCCCAGCCAGAGCCCAGACCTTAATCGCCGAGACAAGCCATCTCTGCCACATTTCAACTGCAGTGGCCGTTTCAGGGAAAATGTAGCATTACATGACCGTCTTTGTGATGCATGGAAAGGAAAATTATCCAGAGCATCTCTGCATTCTGGCTTATAGGTGGGTAGTTAGAAATGAAGGACATCTCTTTATGACATCCACATGCCCTAATGAGGCATAGGGACAGGCGTTACAGGTTGTCTTTATGAGACAACCACTTTAAGACTTATGATGGCCCCTGAAAAACATTTCAGAATTTACATTGAGAATTCATTTACATAAAATCTTACTTTATAAATATATTGTTTTTCTTATGTTGTACTAATCCTGCATCACAGTATGTCAAGAGATACATTTACAATTCTAAAGCTTTAGAGCCGAAATATCTTCTTTGATGGATTATAGAGAATCCGTCACTTTGAACATGCTGTTTGATATTCGGGGAGCCTGTTATAGAGCAGAATGAGGTGAGCTGATAATATATATTTTTGTGGGTCATCCAACTTGATTGACAGCTATCTCTGTAGGATGTCAATCACTAAGTAGGCCCGCCCACTGGACTCCTAAGCTGTCAGTGAGTAGGGATGTAAATGAATAAAATACAAGCTTTACTGAATAATTTTCCACAAACCTATATATTATTCTGCTCAGCTTCTTCTGATCAGCAACAGCAATGTGGCTTTGCCTGTTTCTATAACACCCATGGACTAGAATTGAGAGGGATCAGTGGACATGTACGGACATCTCAAAATTCAATTCAATCCCCGCCTGGCGTTCTCCAGAAATATGGGGTCCTAGAGGTGGAACCCTCACTTATCAGATAGGCAATAAATTTATTTTTGTGCAAAATCCCTTTTAACTCTTTATGGGCATCTCATAAATGCCCATGGTAAAATGCTTCAGTCTTTTGATAGTTGCACTTTAAGAATAATTTGATGCAGAAGTAGCAAAGGAATTAAGGAAGCATTTCAATTGAAAGATCAGATATCTCACAGTTCACAGCCAAATTTAGATTATTTGTTAGAACATTGTTAAAGTTTTAAAATTGTGTCTTGATTTCTACATTCATAAGATTACATTTCCAGAACTCCATAAAAATATTATAACACAGAGATTTTTGTCAGATGCTAAATAAATTTTGTATTCATTCCATGATTTACTGTTAAATGTATATTTTATGCCTTAAGGGTTTTGCTTACACTTAACATAGGTGAATAGTAACTTGTATTGATGCGTAACCAGAGCAACGGAGGTAAAACAGCATTTATGATGTAGGTAAAATGAAGAGATTAATAAAACAGAAATGCATTATTCTATATGCATTATTCAAAATGTGATTATAAAGTTCTATTTCATTATCTGGATGTTTTCATACTGAGGGATACAGATGTAGCCATCTTTAACTTGATTCTGATAACTTGCTGCAGCACGATATCACACAACAAAAGCCATTGAAAAGTCATTGAAAAAGTCATCTAGCCATTGTTTATTTAATGTGTTAAAAATCAACGTAAAGATGGCTACATCTGTACATTGCATTTTTTGGTAAATATTTGAATGTAATATTCTGCCTATCAGTTTATCCCATCTTTATTTTTGTAAAAAACTGAAAAAATAAAAAAAAAAGTACATTTTGGCACACTTAAAAAAATTGTATTAAGGTATGTTCATGTACTGCAGGGGCATAACTAGGTACATGCCCTGGGAGCTGGGTTTAGTGAGAGGGAAAGTAGTACCAACAAGCCACTCTGTTTTGGCCAGAGTAACAGGGTTAGGTCAGCAAATGTGAATCTTTCCGCCAGTTGAAGGGAAGGCATCATGCTGCGGCTCATGGGCCCCGATGCAAAAGTTCTTATTGCCCCCCCCCCCTGCAAACTTCTCATGGCCGACAGCCCGCATCTTTCAGTTGCATCGCTGGTCTCCTAAGTGACCCAACAATGCAGCAATAGCAGCCAGAGGCGTCGCTAAGGTCTTAAAATGCCAGGGGAAATAGCACCAATACATATGTCCCCCCCAAGAAAATGTGTGTGTGTGTGTGTGTGTGTGTATGTGTGTATGTGTGTATAGGAGACAACATATCTATAGCACTACGACCCTATAAACTATGGATAGGATTAGATACGGTGGCTCAGCAGACAGTATCACACATGATTTGATTAGATTCACAGCTCTGCAGACAGTATCACACATGATAGGATTAGATACAGGGCCCAGCTCGCTGACATTGCGGCTCCAGCGCTGGACCTAGGAAAGGTAAGTATAATAATTGTTTTGCTTCTTTATGTGTTACTAATTATTTTTGTGTGTTTGTGTTATTTTACAGGTTTGGTCTTTGGACTACGTCGGATTCGAGGACTACTTCAATGACAGCATGTTTTTATTCTCAATAAAATGGTTAATGAGGGTTGTGTGTTTTTTTTTATTTCAATAAAATATTTTTTTCTATGTCCTTGTATTTTTTTAAACTTTATTATTACCACCTTAGTAATAGCTGCTGGCTGATTGACAGCGTTCATTACTAATGCGGGACTTAATGTTATGCCGCTGCAGAGGCTAACCCTAACCCCCCATTATTACCCTTGATCCCACTGCCACTGGGGCAGCCGCAGGCTGGTAGTATCAGGCTGGGAAAGGACAAACACAGTGGCCCTTCCCACCCTGGTAATGCTAGGCTGCTGCTGCGTTGTATCTGGCTGGTTAGGAAAATTGGGGGGGACCCCACATTGCTCTTTCCAATTATTATTATTTATTTTTTTAAATGACGTGGGTTTTTCATAACCAGCCAGATACAACATAGCAGCAGCAGGCTAGCATTACCGAGGGGGGGGGGGCTCTGTTCCTGGCCATTCCCAGCCTAATAATACTAGCCCTCGGCCGCCCCAGTATCCGACCATCTCTACAGATGGTCAAGTACTGGATCGTACCCGACTCTTCTCGGCACCCCTGGTGGCTGTTGGTACCAGGGTAATAATGGGGGTTAGTGTTATCCTTTGCACCGGTTAACACTAAGCCCCAACTTAGTAACGGACGCTGTCAATCAGCCGGCAGTCATTACTAAGGCAGTAGTGATAAAGTTTAAAAAAAACACAGACATAGAAAGAATATTTTATTGAAATACAAAAAAACCACACAACCCTCATTAAAAATTTTATTGATAATAAAAAAGTAGTCCTCGAAGTAGTCCTCGAATCTGACGTAGTCCAACTTTCGAATCTGTAAAAAAACACAAACACAAAAAAACTATTAGTAACACATGTGGTAGGCTTAGATACAGGGCCCATGTGTGATACTGTCTGTTGGACCCTGTATCTAAGCCTACCACAAGGTAGGGTTAGATACAGGGTCCAGCAGACAGTAATCTTATACAGTATAAGATTACTGTCTGCTGGAGCCTTGTATCTAAGCCTACCATGTGGTAGGCTTAGATACAGGGTCCAACAAACAGTATCAAATATGGGTCCTGTATCTATTAGTAAGCTTACCATGTGGTTATGTAAGATGCTTAGATACAGGGCCCCAGCAGACAGTAATCTTATACAGTATAAGATTACAGTCTGCTGGGGCCTTTTATATAAGCCTACCATGTGGTTATGTAAGATACTTAGATACAGGGCCCCAGCAGACAGTAATGTTATACAGTGTAAAATGACTGTCTGCTGGGGCCCTGTATATAAGCCTACCGTGTGGTGGGCTTGTATACAGGGCCCATCAAACAAGATCACACATGAACCCTGTATCTAAGCCTACCATGTGATTGGCTTAGATACAGGGTCCAGCAGACAGCATCACACAATCTGTGATCCTGTCTCATGGGCCCTCTAAGCCTGCTACATCGTAGGCTTAAAGGGGTTGTCCAATCCCTAAACATTGATGGCCTATCCTCAGGATAGGCCATCAATAGCTGATGGGTTGGGGTTCGACTCCCGGGACCCCACCAATCAGCTGTTTTGAGGGGGCCGCAGCGCTCGTACAAGAGCCGTTTCCCCTTCATTTCCCTTACTGGTTCACACTGTGAATAGCCAACACAGATTCACAGTGTGAGCAAGTAACCGGAATGAAGTGGAAGCAACTCTCGTACGAGCGCTGTGGCCCCTTCAAAACAGCTGATTGGTGGGATCCCGGGAGTCGGACACCGACCTATCAGCTTCAGCTGACAGGGATATTAATCTTACCCTCCTCTTCAGTCGCAGCGGAGGTCCTGATTCTATCCAGGGCCGAGATGTTGTGCGCGGCGCTGCGCTCCGGAACCAGGCAGGAAAGTACTGTCAGTTACTATAGTAACAGGGGCCCGCTGCCCCAGTTACTATAGTAACTTTTTATTGATGTGGTGCGGGGGGCTGCGGGCCACCCTGGCTTTGGAGCTTGATCCTTAATCTTGACTTTTTCAATGACTTTTCAATGGCTTTTGTTGCGTGATATCACGCTGCAGCAAGTTATCAAAGTCAAGTTAAAGATGGCTACATCCATACTCTAACCTTTAAGGTGACTAAAAATAATATTTTATAGGTGTGTTTGTGAGGAATAACACTATTTTTGGCCATCACATGACCTGTATTCTGCTTTCTTTTTCATTGCACTTTTTCCGCTGCACACATTGAAGAGGAGAATCCTGCTCTCCTATTTCTATCTACATATGTATATATATATATATATATATATATATATATATATATATATGTAATACAGTACTGTGCAAAAATTATGCAAAGTCAGAGTGCTTTCAAGAATAGAAGTGTTAACCATTTTTGTTTTTATCAATTAACAAAACACAAAGTGAAAGAACAGAAGAGAAATCTAAATCAAATCAATATTTAGTGTGACCACCCTTTACCTTCAAAACAGCATTAATTCTTCAAGGTACACTTGCACAAAGTCATGAATTTTATAGGATTATAGTCAGGTGTATGAGTAAACAATTATACCAAACAGGTGATAATGATCATCATTTTCATATATAGGTTGAAACACAATCATTAACTGTAACAAAAACAGCAGTGTAGTAGGCTTAATACTGGTTAAGAAGCAGCCAAACTTTGCTACAAAGGTGAGGTTGTGGAAGACAGTTTCATGTTACAGGTCCACCATGGCAAGACTGAGCACAGCAACAAGACACAAGGAAGTTATACTGCATCAGCAAGGCCTCTCCCAGGCAACATTTATAAAGCAGATGGGTTTCAAGATGTGCTGTTCAAGCTCTTTTGAAGAAGCACAAAGAAACGGGCAATGCTGCGGACTGTAGATGCAGTGGTCGGCCAAGGAAACTTAGTGCAGCAGATCACAGACACATCATGCTTACTTCCCTGTAAAATCAGAAGATGTCCAGCAGTGTCATCAGCTCAGAACGGTCAGAAACCAGTGGGACCCTGTCACGATCTAAGGGTTTGTGAATCCACTAGGCCGCATCGCCGTAGCGGAGAGGCAGATAACCAACTCACGGTCAAATGCACAAAGTCTATGGTAGGAGTGTACCACAAGGGTACCTGGGATAGTCCAGATGGCCGCAAGGGCTCTGACACAGATGGGGCTGGAGGTGGTGGATTGCGCCAGACGTGGTGGATGGTAGCTGGGATGACAGGCAACAGCAGATGTGGAGTATTTCAGCAGGCGGAGCAAGGCACGACTCTGGTACTATACAGGCTCAGGAACACGGCACAGCATGGGATACAGGATATAGGAGGCAGGACCAGGGTACACTGGGAGCAGGAAAACACTAAGGGACCATTTGCAATACAGACATGGGAAAACTAGTGGAAGGGCAGGGCCTTTTTATTGTCCAGGGTGGTCTGAGAAATAATTAATTAATTACATATGCGTGCATGTCCTTTAGGGCCGGGAACCTCACAGCCATTGCAGGACATAGCGACCGGATGTGCTTTTGTCTCTGGGGAAGGAGACGTCGGCCACAGAGAGGAGGTCTGCAGGTAATGACCGCAGCCATTACAGACCCAGGTACACCCATCTACTCTTTGGAGAAGTCTGGAAGTGGTCTTCATGGAAGAACTGCAAGAATTGCTGAAAGCCATACCTTCGACGTTGAGAAAAGGCCAAGCAACCCACACATTGCATGAAAACATAAGAACTTGTGTGCAGAAAAATGGCAGCAGGTGCACTGAACTCATGAATCAAAATTTAACAGAAGGCAGCTTGTTCACCGAAGGGCTGGAGAGCGGTACAAAAATGAGTGTCTGCAGGTAACAGTGAAGCATGGTGGAGGTTCCTTGCAAGTTTGGGGGTGCATTTCAGCAAAATGGAGTTGGGGATGTGGTCATAATGGTGTTCTGAATGCTATGAAATACAGGCAGAAACTTATCCATTATGCAATACTAACAGGAAGATGTCTGATTGGCTTAAAATTTATTCTGCAGCAAGACAAAGACTCCAATCATACAGCCAATGTCATTAAGAACTATCTTCAGCATAAAGAAGAACAAGGAGGCCTGTAAGTGATTATATGGCCCCCACAGAGCCCTGACCCCAACATCATCGAGTCTGTCAGGGATTACATGAAGAGACAGAAAGATTTGATGAAGCTTTCATCTACAAAGGATCTGTGGTTAGTTCTCCAAGGTGTTTCGACCAACCTCTCTGCCAGGTTCCTTCAAAAACTGTGTGCAAGTGTACCTAGAAGAATTTATGCTGTTTTGAAGGCAAAGGGTGGTCACAGCAAATACTAATTTAATTCAGATCTCTATTCTGTTCATTCACTTTGCATTTTGTTAGTTGATAAAAAAATATTACCACTTTTATTTTTGAAACATCCTTACTTTTTGCCACAAGTGCTTAAAAATTGTGCACAGCACTATATATATATATATACATATATATATATATATATATATATATAGTTAAAAGTTAACCAACATTTGTATATTTGACAGGTAATTCAGACGTTGCAGATATCACAGCAGACTTGCCACAGATTTCAGTTTTTGCATTGCAAAGACTGAAATCCGCAGTGAAATTCCGCTTGTCCTCCGCAACATAATGAGCATGCTGCAGAAAGAAAATTCTGCACCGCAGCCTAAATTCCGCACAGTTATTTTCTGCAACGTCTGAACTAAGTTTCCTAACAATTTATAGAAACAAATGTAAAATATGGCTGCTGCAGAATTCCACGTCTGAATGTGCCCTAAATTAATTTGTTGCCCCGTAGGGAAACTGCTCACCTGGTGAACAACAAGTATGCACATGTAAACCACTCTGGGGTATAATGGAATGACTGCTATTCCAACTGACATATTCAATAAATAATTGGAGAACTCTCCAGGGAGTTTAAGAAGTGTCTCACAAAGATTATGCGTTCCTGGGCAAGTGCCCCTCCTTCAGTTAAAAAGAGAATCCTTTTTAGTCTAGGGCTCTGCTGCAATTTTACATGCCACGAATATTGTGATTACAATAGGTCACATGTTATTGTTGCTAATGAATTCACATGTGTGCATGCTGGTTAATGTGCATACAATTTTATGATTCCGAAAATCCGACATATTTGGTCCGAAAAAAATCACGTCTTTGAAGTAGCATGTGTGCATACAGTTTCATACACCCACCATAGATTAGCGGCAATATCGTTCTGCGATATTCCTCAACCACAATGTGGGTTGAATCCTGTGCATAAAATTGCCACAGATTCCTTGCCTTACAGAATTTTTTTTAAGGCATAAGACCTCTTTCTCCTTTAAAAAAGCAAGTGTGAAAATTAGTTTGTACCATAAGTTGTACCAGAAGTTTTTTTTTCTGCCGCACTGCAATTGTATAGTCAAGTAATAGCATGTGTCCACTGAAAGACTTCTGTAATTATTAACATATTTTAGCTTCTGTTTTTACTTTTTTGTTGTTTGCTTAGAATAATATCAGTATTTAGATATTCATGTTTGAAAAATATTTAAAACCTCTGATTTTGCCAAAATACATTACAGTGAACTGAGGCCAAATGTTGTAAAACGCATTAATGAAGTCATGATGTTATTTCCCAACACATTCACACAGACATTCCATTGTGTCGTGTAGGAATATTAAAAGGGAATCTAAGGATTCCAAGTTCAGTGAGACAAAAACGATATTGTCATCTCTAAGATCAAATATTTAATTAAAGGGGGTTTTAAAGCTTCATGTAACTAAAATGCAGGCATCGTATGAAAAAAAGTTATGTAATTTACTCATACACTTTGGGTTGAATTTATTAATGTTTCTACGCCAGTGCTCTGGGGTAGAAAAGCAGCAAAAGGCCCAAAATTTGCAGGGTAAATTAGGCATTTTACACCAGCCTCTCCACTTTGGAAAAGGGCCATGCCTTAAAAAGGGGTGTGGCCACCAGCAGCTTGTGGGGCGTATCAAGGTAGAGGTTGTGCAGGGCCCCATACCTTACACACTCCGATCAGACTACCCCATAATTAGACTACCCCTGCTATTCATCATTGCTCTACAACAAAAAATGTACTAACCTCATCACTCTGCTTTTCCCCTCAGACTCTTACAGCAAGGTGTGGCTCATACAAGGTCCTGGCACTGGTCAGCGGCAGAATGTGATTTGGGTTTGTGACGCAGGACGTAGAGTGCTGTGTCGCATACATGGGCGCACGGCCATTGCACAGCCAACTTGGACATTTAATTAGAGACGTTCGTGTTCTGATTCATGTATGTGAAAAGAAAAAACATCAAAACAAGCAACAGGCCTAATATTGATGGAGAGACAGACTTGGATCCAACAGATTGCAAATACAATTGGCCCACCAGTTCAGACAATTAAATAAAAAAAACAACCTTGTGTTGTCGGATCTCGCAGTTATCTATTACTCTTTCCCATCTTCCCCTTCCTCTACTGTCTATAGGTTACCAAGAAGGGGAGGATGAAATGACGTAACACCTATAGTAAAACTACAGAATCAGAGTAAACACAGGCTTTGTCTGTAGTCTACAATCATAGACAAACATAGATCTGCATAGAAACTGTATACACAAAGACTATTTACAAAGTTGGTTAATTTTTTATTATAGATGATTTGTTTAAAAAAATAAATAATAATTATAAGACAATTTATGAACTGTGGCAGTACTGGATACTGTACATTATCAAATCAAATGCATGCTCAAAACTTTATGTCAGCAAAACTACACAAGACAAAGACAAATAATTTCACGGCATATTAGTACATGCAACATGAAAGAAAGGCAGGCACCACAATTACATGTTGTGGAGTGCATGTCTACATGTAACAAATCACTGCATCCAGCGCTAAAGAATAGAAAACATGTATCACAGACTGCATCTCAATATAGTGAAAAAAAGCTTGAATAAAAGAAGTAACAAAATATAAATCAAAACAAATAGACAAGATTAAAAACAATGAAAAGCACAAACATGTGCATAGATATGGTCTTGACCCCGATCCTTGACTCAACCAGGAGTCGGGACCTTATCTGTGCAGGTGTTTGTCATTTTTAATCTAGCCTATTTATTTTTATTTTGTTACTTTTAAAGCTATTTTTACTATTTTGAGCAGCCATCTGAAACACGTTTTATTTTGAGTCACAATGAATGAAGAAGGATAAAGAGCTGCACTCACTGTATTCGACGTTTTGAAATGCTTTATTGCGCAAAAAGTGAAGTGGGGGGAGAGACGGAGCACACAGATTACAGGCTTTCATTGCGTTCAAAGGTGATGCGCATCAGATTGAGAGCATGATCAAAGTAGGCTTGCTTCCATATACTTTGGAATTCTTCATCATCCTGATATTGGGATGAAATTTTAAAAGTCCTTAGACCTCTAGGGACCCTACCGCAAGCGTCGTATGACTGCAATGAATTAATAGTCAAAAAAAATCTGACTTCCTTTTCAGCGAGTAGCGTTTTTTTCAACTCCAGGTTTTTTGTGCTAAGCACCTGGAGCTCGTCTTTAAGATTGCTCAATGCAAAAAAGTTGCTCACGTCTGCTCTCCCCGCACTAAGAGCATTATTACTGGGACTGTGGGTAGCATCCATACTTTCGTCCATGCTGGAGGTTCCTCGAATGCCTTCTGCGTGCTCTGACTTTTTAAGAATAAGATCCATATAAAGCAGTAGTAAAAAGATAATAAGTCGGCACTGCTGCAATAAATAGTCCTTCGGACGTTTGGCAGGTCACTGCAAAGGTAGCATACACACTGTTCCGTTGTGTGTCAAGGGAGGTGCTGGCTCAGCAAGAAAAGTTCATTTGTAACACAATGAATGAAGAAGGAAATAGAGCCGCACTCACCGTATTCGATGTTTTCAAATGTTTTATTGCTCAAAAAGTGAAGTGGGGGGAGAGACGGAGCACACAGAATACAGGCTTTCATTGCGTTTAAGGGTGATGCGCATCAGATTGAGAGCATGATCAAGGTAGGCTTGCTTCCAAATACTGCGTTTTTTATGCCCGTTTTTAAGCTGTTTTTCTAGAGTCAATGAAAAATGGCTCCAAAAACGGCACAAAAAGTGACATGCACTTCTTTTTCGCGGGCGTTTTTATACACGGCCGTTTTGGAAAACGGCCGCGTAAAAAACGCCCCATCAGAACAGAACGCCGTATTTCCCATTGAAATCAATGCGCAGATGTTTGTAGGCGTTCTGCTTCCGATTTTCCAGACTTTTTTCGTGAGGTATATGGCCCAAAAAACAGCTGAAAACACTGCGTGTGCTCATACCCTTGGAGTGCACTTGTAATGACAGGGGGGTGGGGAAACAGACAGTGAGCCCTAATCTACCCACCACTCAGTCCCTGCCTACTTGCAACGACCCGCCCTAGGCTACGGGTTACAACTGGGCGACGGTCCCTACGCTCAGTAGGTGCACGACAGACAAACAGACAAGGGGACACAAGCAAAGGGAAAAGGGGCAGTTGCCCACGGCAACACCGAGAGCAACAAGAGAGGTGAACGAGCCGAGTCAAACCAGGAGTGTACGAGGTACCAAACGCAGAGCAGGAGAGTAGTCAGTTAGCCAGGGTCAGTATGAAGCAAGGTCAAATAGCTAGAAGCTGCAGCAATGCCAGGAAACCACACGAGAAGAATCACAAGCAAAGGAGGAACAGGAAAGGCAGGTATAAATAGACAGAGGGCGGGAGCTAGCTCCGTCTGGCCAGGCTGCGATAGGTTCTCCCACTCCTAAGCCTGCCATCCAGAGTGGTGGAAGATGGAGTCAGTCTCAGAGACATAGAACCAGGTGCAGACTGATTACCCATGGGCGTATACACAGAAGTTGTGCCTGGCAGATCCTATACAGCACTCCTTTGTTTATCGGAAAAAAGGTGTTTTTAAAGAAAAATGGACACTTACCTTAGCTGTTAGTATTTTAGATTATTTGAATACCCTTTTTATATTGTCTAAAAACGCTGGCTGAAAATCATAGTAAGGCTTTTACACCCCCCCTCCCCCCCCCCTTCTGATTGTTGAAGCAATTGGTGACCTCACAAACAGTGGTAATATAACCAGTACATCTCGAATGCTACAGACTCCTAAATATGCCTGTGACAGGCGCCACATGTGAGGGAGGCTAGTATCTCATGTTTTAATTAGCAAACCTCATGAGGAGTGTCACTAGTATGTGAATATGTGAATAATCACGTTCATACATTCGTTGAAGAAAGTCGCAATTTAAAAGCCGCGGTGTGTAGCAGTATTTACTTGATACATTATCATGCTGGACATTTCTACGCAATAGTATCTATATGGAATACTACCTATCATAAGGATTGTATTTTTCATTTACGGAATATAGGGTTCTCATTTAGTTTAGTTGGGGTATTTATGAGTAATGAATTTAAATGTTTAGGGGAAGTATATATATATATATATATATATATATATATATATACATATAGGGATTAGTGATCCCTCAGGCTTATTTGGAAATAAAGCACTGCTATTTAGACACTGTACAATATTCTGTTTTTGCAGTACATGGTGGTGTTAGCCCTATATAGTATTATTATTTAGTCGATTTTATGGACGGATTTGGCACTGTTATTTAGGCACTATAATGTATGGTGCTTATATATATATACACTGTATGATATGGTAATTTCCCACCATGAGACCGTACACCATAAGGGAGCGCCAAAAGAAGGTACTGCACAGGGCGTCATTCAACATAATGCCGGCCCTGCCATCCAGCAACAACTAAAAATATTGCCTGAGATTTCTCTTTTCAGTATACAGAATTCTAATAAACCTAACTTTGCAATTATTGCATTTTCTGTAAATGAGTATATTTCATTTACAACATTTAAAAATATAAAAAGCTATTACCTACCATCAAAGTGCTATCTACAACATATTTTCGAGTTGAAATCTACAGTAATGACTAAAAATGACAACATTTATGTATTTCTTGAGGCTGCTGAAAGAATTACAACTATACTTTAACCAAATGTAGATGAATACAATGTTTGGTCAGCATAATAGTAGCTCTTTAGCTGTTTTTCTTAAAAGCTTATTATTGAGACTAAGAGATTCCTATCTTGAGAAGAATAATGACTGTTGGAGTAGAATAAGACTTCAGGGTTCACAAACTTTGATAAGAATTGCACTAGAGCGTTAATGGAGATTTTTTACTGTTAATATATGTGCAATGATGCAGTAACCTGTTACTAATCCCACATAGGTCAGAGGTTTCATTTTCTGAATGTTTTCATAAAAGGCACTTCAGATTGTATGCGTTAAGATGCTAGAAACAACAGTGCTTCCTTATTCATGGAATAATTAGACTAATTCAGAACATATTATTATTATTTATTTCTAGTTGCTTATGTAGCTCCAACATATTCCGCAGTGCTGTACAGGGATTACCATCATTCACACCGTTCCCTGTTCCCAATGGGGCTCATAATCTAATTCCCTATCTCAAACATTCATAAGGACCAATCACAAGGGAAGTTAATTAACCTATTAGTATGTTTTTGGAGTTTGAATGAAATTGGGAGAACTGCGAGAAATCCCACCCAAAGACGGGGAGAACCTACAAACTTCATGCAGATGTTGGCCATGGTTGGATGCGAGTCCAGGAATCCAGTGCTTCAAGGCATCAGTGCCATGGTGCTGTCAGATCCGTTTTCACCCAATTTATAGATAGATAATAACTATACCACTTTACAGTTGTGGTACATGGCGTTTGGCTATTGATATTTTTTCATTTTTTATGCATCTACTGTAGGTAAACAAGACAGGCAAAAAAAAAAAGACCACACTTTGCAGAGTAAGATTTGTTTGTATGTTTGCATCGGAGTGGAATGTAGGTGACACTGTAGGTGCCCAAAAATTTTTTATAAATGTATTCTCAAAAATACATTAGTCTAAGAACAATTGAATGAATTCTTCCTTGAATGAATAATAAATAATGATTTACTGCAAAAATAATAGAACTACAGTAAAATTCAAATATTCACAACAAAGGAAGAAAAATTGCGCCATGCACCAACTCACATCTTTACTTCAGCTTAACCCCTATAGGACATGAGTGGTGCTGTTTCTGGGAAAAAAGAAATCCTTTAACCCTTTCCCTGCCAAGGACCAGTGGCGGATTAGGTAGACCATAGGCCCTGGGCTGTTCCACAAACTTGGGCCCCCCTTCCACACCGCCGCTCTGCCCTGTCTATAGTGAACACCACTTTTCTGTGCGAGCATTGACAAATGGGTGTTACGATTCCTTGTCAAAAGGGTTGTGTCTACATACTGACAGTCTCCAACCATCGCTGACAGTATAACACTGTGTAGGGACACATCCTCCTGACAATGGGAATGGTAACACACATTTGTCTATTAGTTCTGGGTACACAAAGACTTGGTGTGGAATGCAAGGATGTCCTGCAATAGACATGTCAGGAGGGGGGACAGATCCTTTATAGGTCCAGTAACTTACAAGTGATGTCTTCTCTGATGGGAGTCGTTCTCTTTTCTTCTCCATCTGACACAGACCGTTATGGCGACTTCTCCGGATTAGACATCTTTGCTCCTCACTTCTGCAGCCATTTCCAACCTTTATAGAAACACAACAATTCAGACACCAAGGCCCAGGACCATACATCAAAGGGGTTGTTCGGGTACGGACTGTTTTTTTATACTGATGACCTATCCACGTGCCTGGACTACCCCTTTTACTCAGACTAATAAATTCGGACCCCAGACTAGATCATAAAATACATACAGACCCCAGACCTTCTAAACTATTGCAGTCCCCAGACCAGACCACCCTAAATAACTACAGACCCCAGAACAAGCACCCTAAATAAATACAGACCTCGGAACAGGCCCCTAAATACAGACCCCAGACCTGACCCCCTACACTAATAATGACCCCAGAACTGACTCCCTTAAGTAATACAGACCCCAGACCAGACCCCCTAAACTAATACAGACCACCAGACCAGACCCCTAACTACAGACCCCTAAATAAACACCCTGAAACTAATACAGATCCCAGACCAGGCCCCCTAAATAAAGACCCCATAAACCAATACAGACCCCAGACCAGACTCCTAAATACAAACCCCAGACCAGATTACCTAAATACAGACCCCAGACCCCTTAAACTAATACAGACCCCAGACCCCTTAAACTAATACAGACAACCTAAATACAGACCCCAGACCTCTTAAACTAATACAGACATCCTAAATACAGACCCCCACACACCTTAAATTAATACAAACCCCATACCTCCTAAATACAGACTCCAGACCAGACCCCCTAAATAAAGACCCCCAAACCAGACTCCCTAAATATAGACCCCAAACTAGACCCCTAAATAGGGACCCCAGACCAGACCCCCTAAATACAGACCCCAGACTAGACCCCCTAAATACAGACCCCAGACAAGACCCCCTAAGCATACAGACCCCAGATCACTTTAAGTAATACGGACCCCCTAAATACAGACCTCCAGACCTCCTTAACTAATACAGACCCCCTAAATACAGACCTGAGACCACTTAAAGAGGCTCTGTCACCACATTATAAGTGGCCTATATTGTACATGATGTGATCGGCGCTGTAATGTAGATTACAGCAGTGTTTTTTATTTAGAAAAACGATCATTTTTGACGGAGTTATGACCTATATTAGCTTTATGCTAATGAGTTTCTTAATGAACAACTGGGCGTGTTTTACTTTTTGGCCAAGAAGGCGTTGTACAGAGGAGTGTATGACGCTGACCAGTCAGCGTCATACACTTCTCCCCATTCATTTACACAGCACATAGCGATATAGCTATATCGCTATGTGCAGCCACATAAACACACTATAACGTTACTGCAGTGTCCTGACAATGAATATACATTACCTCCAGCCAGGACGTGATGTGTATTCAGAATCCTGACACTTCGCTAATACAGTCCCGACACTACAGCACAGCAAACGTAATCTCGAGAGATTACGCTGTAAACTGTCGTTTCAAACGAGATTACGCTTGCTGTGCTGTATTGTCGGGATTGTGTTAGCGAAGTGTCAGAATTCTGAATAAACATCAGACATTCTAAATACAGACCCCCTAAATACAGACCCCCAGATCCCGTAAACTAATACAGACCCCAGACCTTCTAAATACAGACCCAAGACCAGACCTCCTAAATACAGACCCCAGACCAGACCCCCTAAATACAGACCCCTTAAACAAATCCATCCCCTTATACTTACATAATTGCTCACCTCACAGACTTCTCTGTGGAGTCTTGCTGCTGTTCTAGGACCTGCGGTCACGAGACCAGCAGGTCTCAAAACAGTAGTAAGAATTGCAGAGATAAGGTCAAGTGACCTTATATCTTAAGGTCCTTTTGCAGGACATACGTAATGCAGTTTTGTTGCGGTTTTTGCCAGGATTCGTGGCAAAATCGTGGCAAAACTGCATTGTACTTTGGGCGGCCATGGCCCCCCCGGGAGCTTCTGGCCGGGCAGCCGCACAAAACGCCCTAATGATGATCGGCCATTGCCTAAGATGTATCTCATACATCCTGGCAGGAAAGCACTAAGGCTGGGTTCACACGACCTATTTTCAGACGTAAACGAGGCGTATTATGCCTCGTTTTACGTCTGAAAATAGGGCTACAATACGTCGGCAAACATCTGCCCATTCATTTGACTACTGTGCAGACAACCTGTCATTTACGCGTCGTCGTTTGACAGCTGTCAAACGACGACGCGTAAAAATACAGCCTCGTCAAAAGAAGTGCAGGACACTTCTTTCAGACGTAATTTGAGCCGTACTTCATTGAACTCAATGAAGCACAGCTCAAAATTTACGGCTGTCAGAGAAGCCTCGCAAAATGCGAGGAGGAGCATTTACGTCTGAAACGAGGCAGCTGTTTTCTCCTGAAAACAGTCTGTCATTTCAGACGTAAAAGCCTGCTACCGTGTGCACATACTCATGGCCGGCCTTAGCTATGTGCGACACGTGCGGTCGCACAGGGCGCCGGCCGCAATGCTGCAAGGGGGGCGCCAGTGGGTACGAACAGAAGAGAGGAGAAATGTTCCTCCCTCTGCACTGCTGTGTGAAGTGAGCGCTGATTGGAGGAGCAGCAGGTGCTTCTGTCTGCTCCACCAATCGGCACAGCCTGTACTGCAGTGTCACACACACTCAGCACCTCACGCAGCTCCTTCCTGCTGTGCTGCTGGCACAGTGAAGACTCCTCCACGGAGCTCCAGAGTCAGGTAAGAAGAGCAGCAGCTTTAGATTAATCTATGTTTATTTATGTGCTGTGTGAGGGAGAGGGAGAGAGGGGGCTTTATTTGATGTGTAACAGGATGTTTTTTGTTTTTTTTAAAAGATCGATTTTGTGGGGGAGGGGAGGCTAGGTTAGAGGTACTTTGAGTGTGTATTTTTTACAGATAGATTTTGTGGGGGAGGGGAGGCTAGGTTATAGGTACTTTGTGTGTATTTTTTACAGATCGATTTTGAAGGTGAGGGGACATTGCCCTAAATGCTATAGGAGTGTGGGGGGATTCTTTATACATGTATTTTGTGAGGAGGGGGAGGGGGACTTCTGTATAGTTTATTTAGTGGTGTAGGAGCTTATTATGAATCATGGGGGAGGGGAACTTAGCGTTATGTATGGGGAGAAAGGATTCTTTAGGGTACGGCCACACGGAGCGGCCCTCACACTGTCGCAACGCGGCCAACAACCGCGCTGGCACTATGTAGGAGCGGCTGTCAAATACCTTGTTAAGGGGTATTCCGGTTACATTCGCATGCGCACTGCCGCTCCATTCATTCTCTATGGGAGCGCCGGAGATAGCCGAGTGCAGTGTTCTGCTTTTTCCGGCGCTCCCATAGAGAATGAATAGGAGGTAAGTTGTTGTAATTTGCAAAATCGTGCGGCCATAAAGGGTGTATTAATTCATGGCCGCACGTTAACGCGGGTAAACCGTCCCTTTATCTGCAAAATTGTGCGGCCATGAATTAATACACCCTTTATGGCCGTACGATTTTGCAAATTACAACAACTTACCCCCTATACATTCTCTATGGGAGCGCCGGAAAAAGCCGAACACTGCACTCGGCTATCTCCGGCGCTCCCATAGAGAATGAATGGAGCGACAGTGCGCATGCGAATGTAACCGGAATACGTGCGGCCACTAACAGGCTGTTTGACAGCCGCACTGAACATGGTGACGGCGTGGTTGTTAGCTGCGTTGCAACCGTGTCAGGGCCGCTCCGTGTGGCCTTACCCTTAGGCTGGATTCACACGAGCGTGTGCCTTTTGCGCACGCAAAAAACACGGCGTTTTGCCTGCGCAAAATGCATTTGACAGCTCCGTGCGGCAGCAGCATATGATGCGCGGCTGTGTGCTTTTTGCGCAGCCGCCATCATTATGACACTCCATTTGGATGTTTGTAAACAAAAAAGCACGTGGTGCTTTTCTGTTTTCAATCATCCTTTTGACAGCTGTTGCGCGAATCACGCTGGTCGCACGGAAATGCTTCCGTGTGGCATGCATGGTTTTCACGCATCCCATTGACTTCAATGGGTGCGTGATGTGCAAAAAACGCTCAAAGAACGGACATGTCGTGACTTTTACGCAGCGGACTCACGCAGCATAAAAATCACACACATGTCTGCACGGCCCCATAGACTAATATAGGTCCGTGCCACGCGTGTGAAAATCACGCGCGTTGCACGTACGTATATCCCGTTCGTCTGAATAAGCCATTAGAGATAATATTTTTTGGGGAGAGAAGCTTGATTATAAGGGTAGGAACACACAGGGCGGATACGTAAAACTACACAGTGTATACGTCCTGAGAACCGCAGGGAATTTCACCTGAAAAACAGCACCAAATTTTGGTGCATTTTTTTGGGCGGAAAGACTGCAGAAATAAATTTAAAAAAAAGCTAATACACCCGGCCGTAGTCCCTCTCACTCTCTGAGCGTAGCCCCGCCTCCTGCGATGACGCTGTAGTCCATGTGACCGCTGCAGCCTTTGATTGGTCTTTGATTGGCTGCAGCTGTCACATGGGATGAATCGTCATCCCTGGAGGCCGGGCTACGCTCAGAACAGAATACGCATCGCTATGACTATGGCCGGGTGTATTACCTTTTTTTTTCTCATTAGAGATTAACGATAAGCAAAGTTTTTATCATTGATCTTCTCCTTTGTTAACACTGACCAAATATCATTATAATTGGTCAGAAACTGGCGAATCATGATGATAATTGGCTAAACTAAATAGGCCTTTAATGGGGGTATATTCAGGCTTAGTGCCTAGGGCAGCGTGAGTTGTAAATACGGCCCTGCTAAAGACGCAGATACTATTCTACACTATAGCGGAGCAGGGAGGTATCTCCCTGCTCTGCGATCTACTAGGCTGGTGGTTCCCAGCATGAGGTTCCCATGAGAACCCTCCAGGGGTGCCGCGACACTCCTCTGGACAACTGCCACGGACGTGCTTTCTCTCCTCATCCTCATAGCGCGAAGTGGATGTGAGGAGGAGGAGGAGATTTTTTTGCAGAACCCCTGTAGATAGCACCCCCCGACTAAATGGACAGAGACGTCAGGGGTTTCTCCTGGAGTGGAATCCCCGGTCACAGCGTCTGCAACGCTGAGGACAGGGATTCCGCTTCAGGAGTTAGTTGCCCGATGTCACTGTTCATATATGGACAGAGACATCAAGCACTCCGTCAAGGAGCGGAATCCCCAGCCACAGGGAGCTACAGTGGCGCTATCTACAGAAATGGAGTGCTACCTACAAGGGGGCTGTGTGGCACTACCTACAAGGGTGTGAGTGGCACTACAAGGGATCTGTGTGGCACTACCTACAAGGGGGCTGTGCGGCAAGGGGGGGATTTGTGGCACTACTTACTAGGGATGCACAATGCATCGAAACTTCGATACTGTGCATCCCCAAATGGTTCGAGCCACACCGGTAAGTATAGTAATACATGATGAATGATAGCGGGACTGCGGCTGTGTAATACAGCCATTGCCCCGCTCCTGAGTCCTGACAAGTGCACGCTGTCAGGATGATACGATGCGGCCAGTGCTGCACTAATGAGCGGCGGCACTGAAAACAGAACATGGCGGCCGCACTGCAAAACACCCTCATGTTCTGTCTTCGGTGTCTGCGCCGCCGCTCATTAGTGCAGCGCCGACCGCATTACCTCATGCTGACCGCGCACGCACTTCTGTCAGGAGCGGGGCAATGACTATATTACACAGCCGCAGCCCCGCTCTATAACGGCGGAGATCAGAGAAACCGCTCATCTCCGCCGCTATTCTCCTGAATGCTGCGATCAAAACTGACTGCAGCATTCAGGGGAAAGTGAGGAGAGGGATGCCCCTTGGATCGCGTCACAGGGAATTCCTGTGACGCGATTGAGGGCCATACCATATATGGGCAGACAGCCCAGGGTCTATTGAAGGACCCCAGGGCTGTCTTACCATATTTCCTGTTGTTAGGGCATACTTAGGTACGTCCTAACAACTGCTTGTGTACTATACATACACAGGCTAATGTACTGGCACATATCTGATATATGCCAGTACATTAAAGTTTAAAAATAAAGTAAAAACATAAAGTAATGTTAAATTTTAAAAAATACACATACGCCTTTTTTTTACAATAAACCTTAAAATAAGTCTCAATATATAATATACACACATTCAGTATTGGCGCGGCAATAATAACCTGCACAACAATTTTTTTACGTCATTTATGATGTGTACGCTGTAAAAAAAAACTAAAAAAAAACTTCTTTCACTTATTAATGTGAGGCGCGAGGTGCGATGCTGAATTTAACCTCCATGTGCCTCACATTAATAGTAATTAACCTCATCATGTACCTCACACATTAACCCATTATGACTGAGAAACATGATGGGGTTAATTACTATCAATGTGAGGCAAATGGAGGTTAAATTCAGCATCACACCATGCGCCTCACATTAGAAAATGGAAGAACTTTTTTTTATTACTTTTGGCAAAGTATCGTTTTGGTATCGAAATTGCAATACTAAACGAAGTATCGGTATCAAAGTCCAAATTCAGGTATCGTGACATCCCTACTACCTACAAAGGGGCTGTGTTGCACGACCTACAGGAGGCTGTGTGGCACGAACTAAAAGAGGGCTGTGTGGCACGAACTACAAGGGGGTTGTGTGGCACTACCTACAAGGGGGCTGTGTGGCACTACCTACAAGGGGGCTGTGTGGCACTACCTACAAGAGGGCTGTGTGGCACTACCTACAAGAGGGCTGTGTGGCACGAACTACAAGAGGGCTGTGCGGCACTACCTACAAGGGGGCTGTGTGGCACTACCTAGAAGGGGGCTGTGTGGCACTACCTACAAGGGGGCTGTGTGGCACTACCTACAAGAGGGCTGTGTGGCACGAACTACAAGAGGGTTGTGTGGCACGACCTACAAGGGGGCTGTGTGGCACGACCTACAAGGGGCTGTGTGGTACTATCTACAGGGGGCATCTGTGAGTGACGGGTTGATGGTCATTTTACTGTGAGTGGGGGCTGATGGTACTTTTACTGTGAGTGGGGGGCTGATGGTAGTTTTACTGTGAGTGGGGGGCTGATGGTCATTTTACTGTGAGTGGGGGGCTGATGGTCATTTTACTGTGAGTGGGGGCTGATGGTACTTTTACTGTGAGTGGGGGGCTGATGGTAGTTTTACTGTGAGTGGGGGGCTGATGGTCATTTTACTGTGAGTGGGGGGCTGATGGTCATTTTACTGTGAGTGGGGGCTGATGGTAGTTTTACTGTGAGTGGACGGGCTGATGGTAGTTTTACTGTGAGTGGACGGGCTGATGGTCATTTTAGGGTATGTTCACACGGCAGCGTCCATTACGGCTGAAATTACGGAGCTGTTTTCAGGAGAAAACGGCTCCGGAATTTCAGACATAATGGCATGTGCAGGCGCTATTCGCTGCGTCCATTACGGACGTAAATGGAGCTGTTTTTCTATGGAGTCAAGGGAAAACGGCTCCAATTACATCTCAAGAAGTGACATGCACGTCTCTTTTACGCGCCGTCTTTTGACAGCGGCGCGTAAAAAAAATGACCGTTGGCACAGAATATCGTAAGACCCATTCAAATGAATGGGCAGATCTTTGCCGACGCTTTTGAGCCGCATTTTCGGACGTAATTCGGGGCTAAAACGCCCGAATTACGTCCGTAAATAGTGTGTGTGAACCCAGCCTTACTGTGAGCGGGGGGCTGATGGTCATTTTACTGTGAGTGGGGGGGGGGGCTGACGGTCTTCAAGTAGTTTCCACCTCTGACCTCCAATTGAAATTAATAGTAGGAAGAAAATAGCTGTGGCGCTCTTTTGGAGCTTTTTTTGCTGCGTCTTTTGCATTCGCTTCAACGGCTTAAAAAAAAACGCTAAAAGAACCCCATCAAATAACGCTGTCAATTCAAAAGCAGATTTTTTCTGCCTTACAAAAAACGCTGTGTGAACATACCCTAAGAATGTAGTGCTTATTTTTAGCTATTTTCTGTCTTTCTCTAAACAATTTTTGGTAGGGGGGCCCTGAGGGTTTTTTTTTTTCATGGGGTGGCTCAAGTCCGAAAAGGTTGGGAAACTCTGTAACAGGCTACAGAGGCGCCTGCAGCCTATGAGGCGCAGGGACAGGATCCCTGCGCAGATGGCGTGATGACATCTCTGGATCAAGCCGGCCTACGCAAGGATCCTGTCAGGTGGAGGTGGGGGGCAGTATGGCACTGTCTACAAGGGGGAGGTGGGGGCTGTATGTCACTTTCTACAATGGGGAGGTGGGTGCTGTATGACACTGTCTACAAGGGGGCGGTGGGGGCACTGTGTACAAGAGGGATGTGGGGCTGTATGACACTACAAGGGGCAGATGGGGGGCTGTATGGCACTACAAGGGGCAGATGGGGGCTGTATGACACTACAAGGGGCAGATGGGGGCTATATGGCACTGTCTACAAGGAGGAGGTGGGGGATTATGGCACTGTCTACAGGGAGGCTATACGGCACAATCTACAGGGGGCACTTTCTACTAGGGGGGCTGTGGGGGCATTATACTCTGTGGAGGACATCATACTGTATAGGGGCACTACAGGTGGCAATATAATGTGTGTGGCACTTAGGGGGCATAACACTGTGTGGGCACAATTAGAGGACAAAATACTGTGTCCTTGAAGGCGTTATAATATATTACATTATTAAATATTATTATTATACTGTGTGTGGGGCACTAAAGGGGCATTACACTGTGTGGGGGCACTATATCGGGTATTATACTGTGGGGATATTGCTTTTTATGGGGCATTTTTTATAATGGCGTGGGGCGCCGAAAGATAATTTCGCACGGGGCGCCATCTACCCTAAGGCCGGCCCTGCACATACCCTTAGATTGCTAAATGATAACATTCTGGCTGGCTACAGCCACCATTACTGCAAGCTTACCACATATGGTTTTATTATAATCTTCAATGTATAAACAGTTTTCAGTAAGCTCCTTAAAGGGGCTTTCATTTGTCATTAGATAAGCATCTAGCTTTTTTTCTTTTCTTTTTTTTAAAGCTGTCATTGTATTTGCCAAAACTTCCACTTGGAGTAGGGCATTCCATAGTTTAACTACTCTAACTAAAAAGAAACCTTTCTCAAAAAACACATAAAAAATGTGTGCACACCAAAAAAGCCTCATCAAGGGACTTTATTAAATAAATCATGGGCCAAAATGAAAAACAGTTAAAAATAATTGTACAGTATAAAGAGATCCAGTATAAATATAAATGGTCGCAGTGCGATATCTACCCCTGATAAGATACAGTATCAAATAAGTACAGGGTAAAAAACGGACATTCATACATAAGGTCATTTCGATTCAAATATATGACTCAATATGATTTTTTTTTATATAACTATACACAGTATATATTTACCGTCACAACCTAATGCTACAGGGATACCACCATCACATTCAAAATATATTTTTATAAAATTACATCATGACAAAAGAGGAACTGGAATAAACGTTGATTTTTTTTCCTGTCTGATACCTGCTGTTTTCCCTGGGAAACACATTCAAGCATGAAATGAAGTCACTGAGCTATAAATGTAGCGTACGTTTTGTTTTGTGTTCCTTCACCTAAGAGCCTGGCAGTACATTAAATCTGGTGATCTTATAGGAAAGAGTCTTCTCTGGGCATTTATAATCAGGATTCCTAACGAAAGTCTAAAAGTAAACCTCATAAAGTAAATGGTTGCTGATTACATAATGATGGTAGCTTGTATTAATATGAGAAATGTCTAACTGCATTACATGGAATGTTCCTCACAGGAAATATTGCTAGGATCCCTTAATAAACTGAATTAAATATTATGTGATGTAGAAGCCAAAAGGCACATCATGGCTAAATATAGAGGGACTCCCTCCTGAATGAAGCATGCATTTTACGGCACTTTACTTATTAACTGTTAGCTAATGATGTGCACATATGTGATTACTTGTCTCTGAATCACTTTAGTCATTTTGCCAAATTTGTAACATTTTCATATAAGTGATCCCCTGGAAACTTCTATTTAAAAGTCAAACTAGAAAAGATAGATCCAAAGCATAATTGGCCCATTTATATAGCATTACTTATATTTTTTTTAATAACAAACATGTTCCAAATGTTGGGGTCTTGCTCACATCAACAGCTTAACACTGGATCGTATCCACTAGGCGGTCTCTTAAAGATCTCATCAAGAAACCTAAAACTCATCATTTTTTTATCCATATTTTGTGTTTTTTCTATATGTCTATTCTCCATAGACAACAGTTCAAGTAGCATGGCCCATAAAATTGTGCTTTAAAAAATGAAGCAGGTTTTTTATTATCACATAACCAATACAATATTATTTATTTTCCATAAACTCATCCACTTAGTTATATGTATAGTAAAAAGATTGCACAAACATGTAGTAAATGTAGTAAATTTAGACTAGGAATGTTGCCTTGCTTACCATTTTGCCAAATCAAGTAAACATTAGCTCGGCAGACAGTATGATACATAATATGCTTAGATATATGGGCCCAGCAGTTAGTATTACACATGATCGGCTTAGATATATAACCTCAGCAGACAGTGTCACACATGATAGGCTTAGATACATAGCGTCAGCAGACAGGTATAACACGTAATAGGCTTAGAAACAGGACCTCAGCCTTCATTATCACACATGATCACACATGATCTCAGCAGACAGTATAATACATGATAGGCTTAGATACAGGGCCCCAGCAGTCAGTATCACACATAATAGAGTTAGATACATGGCCCAGCAGTCAGAATTACACATAATAGGCTTAGATACAGAAGATACAGCACCCAGCAGTGAGTATTACACATAACAGGCTTAGATACAGGGCCCACAGTCTGTATCTTATATTTACCCTCCTCGCTCCTGAGTCGGGTCCTTTTCGGGCACAGCACCGGATCCAGATGCCATTCAGTTTCACTACGTAATGTGCACCACACATACAACTTCCTGATGCTTAACAGCTTTAGGACCCAACAATGCGCCAGAAAAGTACCCGAACAAGGAGGGTAATACTGTTACTGTAATAAAAGAGGCCCGTGTATTTTACTTCATATGCCTCAGCTACTACAGTGACTTTCCTATTATTCTTCATGAGATAATTATTGTGCTGCTTGTAGAATCTGTCCAGTATGTAGTGCGTGGAGTTCTACTGCATAGGAAGATCACACAACAGACCATGCATGATCAGAGCACTGAAATTACACATATCAGTAACACAGCTGTAATAAACTTACATGGACGCATTCTATCAGCATTGTACAGGCCCAGACATGGCTACCACTTTATGTTCAAAGTACATGGGAAACAGGGATACCAGACAACCCTAGGGGGAGATAGGCAGCATTGCATACATCACAAAAAAAAATTTGGTCTTTTAAGCAAAAGTTATTCATTAAAGCCTTGAGAAAACCTATACTATATGGCGAAAGTATTTGGACAACCTCTGAATTTTTTATTTTAGGTGTTTCAGTCACACTCACATTGCAAACATATTCATAAAATCAAGCACACAGCCATGCAATCTCCACAGACAAACATTGGTAGTAGTATGGGTTGTACTGAAGAGCTCAGTGACTTTAAATGTGACACTGTAATAGAATGGCACTTTTTGCCACAAGTCAGTATGTGAAATTTATGCTATGCCCTTGTTAACTGTAAGTGCTATTATTGTGAAGTTGAAGTGTTTAGGAGAAACAACAGCTCAGCCATGAAGCTGTTGACCACGCAAACTTATAGAGGGGGCCGCCAAGTGTTGAATTGTGTGGTGCATAAGAATCGCCTATTTTCAGTTTGATCATTCACTACCGAGTTTCAAACTACCTCTCGAAGGGACATCAGCTCAAAAACTGTGCGCCAGGGGCTTCATGAAATGGGTTTCCATGATTAAGCACCTGCACAAAAACCTAAGTTCACCATGTACAATGCGAAGTGTAAAGCACACCGCCACTGGACCCTGGAGCAGAGGAAACTTGTTCCCTGGAGTAACAAATCACAGTTCACTATCTGGCAGTCTGATGGATGAATCCGGGCTTGGCGGTGCCAGGAGAGTGCTACAATGCATTCGGAAAGTCTTCAGACCCTTTCACTTTTTTTCACGTTTTGTTATGTTGAGACATTGTGCTCAAATAAAAAAATAATTCAAGTTATTCCCCATAATTCTACACTCAATACCCTATAACGACAAAGCGGAAAAAAGAATGTTAGTAATCTTTGCTAATTTATTGAAAAGGAGAAGCTAAAATATTGCATTGACATAAGTATTCAGACCCCTTACCCAGTACTTAGTTGAAGCACAACTTTGGCAGCGATAACAGCCTCCAGTCTTCTTGGGTATGATGCCACATGGTTTGCACACCTGGATTTGGGGCTTTTCTGCCATTCTTCTCTGCAGTTCCTCTCGGTGGCGGATTAAGTAGACCATGGGCCCTGGGCTGTTACCCAAACTTGGGCCCCCCTTCCGCATCGCCGCCCTGCCGCGCCGTAACTATTTTTAACACAACCTTTTTGGGCAAGCATTAACAAATGGGTGTTACGATTCCCCTTGTCACAGGGCTGTGTCCCTCATACTGACAGTATCACACCGTGCAGGGACACGTCCTCCTGACAAGGGGAATTGTCTATCAGTGCTGGACTGCAGAAAGACAAGGATTTCCTATAATAAACATGTCAGGAGAGGTGATAGATTCTCTATATATCTAGTGACTCACAGGTGACGACGTTTCAGATTCTAGTAGTTTTTTTCCTCTTTTCTTCTCCATCCGGTCCAGAGCTCATGACGACTTCTCCCGGCCATGACCCATTTCTGCAGAATTTTCCACTCATATGTCTGCGGCTCCTCACTTTTCCAACATTACCACACCTATAAACGAAAATAAAAATATCATGGTGCCACATACTGTGCCCCTAAATATAATAGCACCAAAGACTGCGCGCCTGAATATAATAATACCAAACGCTGTAAAACACCACATATACACAGGCCCCTGTACATAGTGCCACACACAGCCCCCTGTACATAGTGCCACACACAGCCCCTGTAGATATTACACACCCCCATAGATAGCGCCACACACAGCCCCTGTAGATATTACACACCCCCATAGATAGCGCCACACACATCCCCCTGTAGAGAGAGTTACAAACAGCCCCCTATAGATTGCGCCATACAACCATCCCCCTCTTGTAAATAGCACCACAAAACCCCCCTGTAAAGAGCGCCACACACATACCGCTGTGGATAGCGCCACACAGCCCCCCCTTGTATATAGTGTCACACAGCGCTCCCCCTTAGTATATAGGGCCACACAGCGCTCCCCTGTTGCATATAGGGCCACTTAGCGCTCCACCTTGTATATAGGGCCACATAGCGCTCCCCCTTGTATATAGGGCCACTTAGCGCTTCCCCCTTGTATATAGTGCACACACAGCGCTCCCCTCCCCCTTGTATATAGTGTAACAGAGAACTCCCCCCCTTGTATATAGTCACAGAGCACTCCCCCCTTTGTAAATAGTGTCACACAGCGCTCCCCTCCCCCTTGTATATAGGCCCACACAGTGCTACCCTCCCCCTTGTATATAGGGTCACCCAGCACTCCCCCCTTTTATATAGTGTCACGGAGAACTCCCCCCCTTGTATATAGTGTCACAGAACACCCCCTCCTTGAATATATGCACAGCGCTTAAAATAAATAAATATACTTTACTTACCTTGCTGCGTTCTCGTAGCGGCCGCTCAAGCTGGACGCATGTGAAGCCTCCCGACTAGACGCATGCGCAGACCGGCGTGATGCAGTACCTTCCAGAGCCTGATAGGCTGCAAGCCTAATGTGGTCTCCAGCCTATAATATTCGTTTGTATCTGAGGACTCAGATACATATTATGTGGCTGCCGCTAGCATCGGGTGCCCCCTCCGGTGCTAGCGACGCCAACGGGCATGAGGGGGCCCGTGCGGTCTTGTGCGGTTTGAGCGGCCATGGGTTCCCTGGGAGCCTTGGGACCCAGGCGACCGCCCGAACCGCCCTAATGCAAATCCGCCACTGGTTCCTCTCAAGCTCTGTCAGGTTGGATGGGGACTGTCGGTGGACAGTCATTTTCAGGTCTCTCCAGAGATGTTCGATTGGGTTCAAGTCAGGGCTTTGGCTGGACCACACAAGGACATTCACAGGGTTGTCCCTAAGCCCCTCCTGTGTTGTCTTGGCTGTGTGCTTAGGGTCATTGTCTTGTTCGAAGGTGAACCTCTGGACCAGGTTTTCATTAAAAATATCTCTCAAATATGCTCAATTTGTCTCTCCCTCAACCCTGACTAGTCTTCCTGTCCCAGCCACTGAAAAACACTGTTACAGCATGATGCTGCCACCACCGTGCTTCACTGTGGCATTGGGCAGGTGATGAGCACATGCTTAGAATTGAGGCCCATACTTTTAATCTTGGTTTCATCAGACCACAGAATCTGGTTTCTCACAGTTAGAGTCCTGTTGGGTGCTTTTTGGCAAACTCCAGGCAGGTTTTCATGTGTCTTTTACTGAGGAAAGGCTTCTTTCTGGCCACTCTGCCATAAAGCCCAGATTGGTGGAGTGCTGCAGTGATGGTTGACCTTCCGGTAGTTTCTCCCATCAGCACACAGGATCTTTGGAGCTCAGTCATAGTGACCATAGGGTTCTCGGTCACCTCTCTTACGTTGGCCCTTCTCCCCTAATTACTAAGTTTGTTGGGGCAGCCAGCTCTAGGAGGAGTCCTGGTTGTTCCAAAAGGCATGGGTTGTTTCTCGGGTGGTCTACAGAGGGCCCTGACCTCAACCCCATCAAACACCTTTTCTGATGAATTGGAACATCAATTTGCGAGCCATACCTTCTCGTCCAACATCTGTGTCTGACCTCACAAATGCTTTTTATGCTAAATAGGCACAAATTCCCTCTCTAAAATCTTATGGAAATCCTTCCCAGAAAAGTGGAGGCTGTTATAGCTGCAAAAGGGGGCCCAACTCCATACTAACTATCCTTGTGCTGGAATGGGATGTGCAACAATAGATGTGATGGTCAGGTATCGAGATACTTTTGCAAAAATATAATGTAGCACCAAAGTCCAGGGACCAATTGTTATCAGTGGCCCAAAAAAAAAGTCTTAATATGAAAAGGGTTATCCAATTGTTTATTCCATTAAATATCTGTTAGGGCTAAAAGGACTGTAACAATTTTACATATTTTGGTATTTTTGTTTAGAAAGTGTTTGGGGAGAATACCATTATTTTTAAACTTTTTCTAAATATTTCTATAAGGTGTCATGAGATGCTATAGCTTTTTATGTAAAATGACCATTGTTAGGTCACGGTGAATCCTACATGTAATTCCAATATCATGCAATAACAATGATTTCAGAATCCTACAGGTGAAAGAAAAAGCAACACCTCATTATATGCCGCTTGCTGTAGGTCTGGCAGGAATTCTGCATTTATTTTCCAAGTATTATAGTAGCTAACTTTATTAAATTAGCAAACCTGTCTTACTGTTTCTCCTGGAGCTATTCTGATCAATATAGTATAAACCCTACAAAATAAATAAATTTTATAAGCTGCTTTCCCTTTCCATAAAGGAAAAACTAGAATTAATTAATTTTCTCTCCGACTTCTTAGAAGGAAGTTTCTTAGTTGACATTGACTTTCTTTATATGATAATACGGAGAAAGTAGTTTGTCTTTTTATCAATAAAGCAGACATACCTCAGGTATGGACACAGTGAAATGTAATGGAAATTAAAGAATCTGACAAAATTTTAATTTAGTAAGATGCCTCATTTAAAAATATTGTCCTTCCATGAACTAGACATAGGCATAGTCATAAGCGAGTACCAAACTGTATGAACTACTTGTGGTGTCACATTTTATATTCCATTTGACTTCTGCTAGAGTAATGATATTTTGAATTTGAATGGAAAAAAATTGCACCAGTTTTAAATTAATAATAAAAAGCAAATAAACAACAATGCAGGTTTATGTTGTTTGGTCTGCCAGTTCAGTCTAGCTACGTGGGTTCCTGATATATGATATCGCTATTAAAGTCTAGGAGCATAGCTTGGGTACTTTAGGTTGTCTCTAGTAATCATTTTCATAATAGCTGAGAGAGCCGTGTAATATAGTACATGTCATGAGCGGGTCAAAAAGGAATGTTTGAAGTACAAGATAGGAGCATGATGTAATGTGTCTTGGTACAGCAGCATGCTCGTCTGCATATCATACATCATCTCTAAGTAAAGCCACAGTTACTTAGTAAAAGATATAAATAAGATGCCCTTCTGTGCCATAAAATATATTTTAAGATGGTAAGACGGTCATTTAAAACTCCTTTCACATGAGGATTAAATGTCTTGATTTACCTGGTGGATCAGCTTCAATGTCTGGGACACTTTGGAATATGAACCTTATATGAATTATGGAAAAGAAACATGTTCCTTACACTTAGAGGCAGATACATAGACTCGTATTACTATACAGTGCTAATAAAGCAAATCATACAGATAGTCTCCAGCCAGTAATATTCAAAACTGTAGGTTTCCTCGTCCGTCTGCTGTGCATTGAAATAACTCACAGCACACAGACCCATTCATTTCAATGGGGCTATTAAGACATGCGTGCGTTTCCACGCAGCGAGTGTCCGTTGTGTGAAACCCACTGCATGTTCTGTATTGGTGCGTTTTTGCGGACCTATTTGCCAATTGAAGTCTACGGGTGCGTGAAAACCACGAACAGCTAACGGACGACATCTGTGTGCTGTCTGTGTTTCACGCAACAGTTACATAGAAAAGAAGAGAAATAAATGTTAAAAAAAAGAAGTGCCTGCACGGAAGTGAAAAACGCACACGGATGCCAATACATAACGCACACGGACATGGAATGTAGGAAAAACGCTGCGTTTTTCCGCACGCAAATCGTACAGGCTTGTCTGAATGTAGACTTAGGGAGAGATTCTGAATTGTAAATAATATTAAGGAATTGCCATTTGAGAAATTCCCTGGCATATGGAGCTTCTCTTTAACCTCTTCCCGCGCTGCGCCGCAATTATAAGTGCCTGGTGAGGGGTTTCTTCCCGTATCAGGCTGTACAGTTGCGGAGCGGTTCCCGGCGCACACTTTTCTAACGGACAGTGTCCGGGAACCGGGAGGTCAGCTGTCCCCGACAGCTTACACTCCAGTCTTGCCTGCCAGTGTTCCATCGCCGCTGATTTCGGCAATTAACCCCTTAAATGGAGTGACCGATTGAAATCGCCACATTTAAGGGGTTTGAAGCAGATCGGCAGTCCCCACTAAGTGATTCTTGGGGCTGCTCATGCTTGTCATGGCAACCAGAGGCCAGACAATGGCCTCCGAGTTGCCATGTACGGAAGCCTAGGAGGACCAGCTTTTTTTCCCTATAATAAGTATTTTATTATAGGAAAAAATGAAAACGTTAAAAAAAAGTACACATATTTGGTATCATCATGTTCGTAACAACCCAAACTATAAACCTATAATGTTATTTTTTTTCCCGCACGGTGAACACAGCAAAACAAAATCAATTAAAAATTATGTCACAATTGCTATTTTTTGTTCACCGTCCTTCCCAAAATATAGAATAAAAAGTGACCAAAAAGTCGATGTACCCCAAATTAGTACTAATAAAAACTACAACCCGTCCCACAAAAAACAAGCCCTTACACAGCTTTTTTGACTGAAAAATTAAAAATATATGGCTCTCAGAATATGGTGACACAAAGAACAAATTATTTTATAAAAAAGGGATGTTATTGTGCAAACGCTGCAAAACATAAAAAGAATATATACATATGGTAATATGGTATCGCCGTAATCATACTAACCCGCAGAATAAAGTAAAATGTAATTTATAGCGCACGGTAAACGCCGCAAAAAATAATAATAATAACATTATCAGAATTGCTGGTTTTTGGTCACCTGGCTTGCAAAAAAGTGGAATAAAAAGTGATCAAAAAATCGCATGTACCCCAAAATGGTACCATTGAAAACTACAGATTGTCCCGCAACAAATAAGCCCTCACACAGCTCTGGTGAAGAAAAAATAAAAAAGTTCTGGCTCTCAGAATATAGCGATGCAAAATGTGCAGAGTGTTCCAAAAGCGGATAAGATCGGGCGCCATTTATCAGTGCGACACCGGCCACATATCTATTCATTATTATTTATATACTGCATTATTATACCCTCTTATTATGCCCTGATGTACTCTGCACAGGTTATACATGCCCCCACATTATAAACTGAAATACCAGAAAAACCCCAAACAGAACTACTACCAAGCAAAATCTGCGCTCCAAAAGCAAAATGGTGCTCCCTCCCCTCTGAGCCCTACAGCGTGCCCAAACATCAGTTTACATCCACAGATATGACTTCACCATTCCTGGGAGAACCCGCTTAACATTTTATGAGGTATTTGTCTTCAGTGGCATAAACTGGGCACAACATATTATGCACTAATATGCCTTGTGGGTGGAATTACAAAGGGAGGTAAACACTGAAAAAATTACTTTTGGTGTAATCTATAGACCCCCCCCCCCCCCAATATAACTGAGGAGATGGAAGTTCAGCTATATAAACAGATGGAGCGGGCTGCGCAGGCTGGTACTGTAGTGATAATGGGAGATTTTAATTACCGGGATTTTAATTGGTGTCATGGTTCGGCTTCAACTGCAAAGGGGAGACATTTCGTCAACCTGTTGCAGGAAAATTTTATGGGCCAGTTTGTGGAAGACCCGACTAGAGGTGAAGCTCTGTTGGATCTGGTCATTTCTAATAATACAGAGCTTGATGGGAATGTCAATGTTCGTGAAAACCTCGGTAACAGTGATCACAATATAGTTATATTTTACCTATACTGTAAAAAACAAACACAGCCTGGGAGGGCAAAAACACTTAATTTTAAGAAGGCCAATTTCCCCAAGATGAGGACTGCAATTCAGGTTATAGACTGGGAAGAACTAATGTCAAATAATGGTACAAATGATAAATGGGAGATTTTCAAATTTACTTTGGGTAATTATACTGCAAAATGTATTTCTATAGGTAACAAGTATAAATGACTAAAATTAAACCCCACATGGCTTACACCTTCTGTAAAAAGGGCAATACATGACAAAAAAAATGGCATTTGAAAAATACAAATCTGAGGGTACAGCTGTAGCCTTTGTAAAATATAAAGAGCTTAATAAAATCTGTAAAAAGGTAATAAAATCAGCAAAAATACAAAATGAAAGGCAGGTGGCCAAGGATAGTAAAACAAATCCCCAAAAATTCTTCAAGCATATAAATGTATAAATGCAAAAAAGCCAAGGTCTGAACATGTAGGACCCCTAGATAGTGGTAATGGGGAGTTGGTCACAGGGGATCAAGAGAAGGCAGAGTTACTAAATGGGTTCTTTTGCTCTGTATATACAACAGAAGAACGAGCAGCTGATGTAGCCGCTGCCAGTGCTGTTAATATATCAGTTGATATACTGAATTGGATGAATGTAGATATGGTGGAGGCTAAATTAAATAAAATAAACGTACACAAGGCCCGGGACCAGATGGTTTACACCCTAGAGTTCTTAAGGAGCTTAGTTCAGTTATTTCTGTCCCCCTCTTCATAATATTTAGAGATTCTCTCGTGACTGGTATGGTGCCAAGGGACTGGCGCAGGGCAAATGTGGTGCCTATTTTCAAAAAGGGCTCTAGGTCTTCGCCCGGTAATTATAGACCAGTAAGCTTAACATCCATTGTGGGGAAAGTGTTTGAGGGGCTATTGAGGTACTATATACAGAATTATGTGACAATAAATAGTATTATAAGTGACAGCCAGCACGGTTTTACTAAGGACAGAAGCTGTCAAACCAACCTGATGTATTTTTATGAAGAGGTGAGCAGAAGCCTAGACAGAGGGGCCGCTGTGGATATAGCGTTTTTGGACTTTGCAAAGGCATTTGACACAGTCCCCTATAGACGTCTAATGGGTAAATTAAGGACTATAGGTTTAGAAAGTATAGTTTGTAATTGGATTGAGAATTGGCTCAAGGACCGTATCCAGAGAGTTGTGGTCAATGATTCCTACTCTGAATGGTCCCCGGTGATAAGTGGTGTACCCCAGGGTTCAGTGCTGGGACCACTATTATTCAACTTATTTATTAATGATATAGAGGAAGGGATTAATAGCACTATTTCTATTTTTGCAGATAACACCAAGCTATGTAATATAGTTCAGACTATGGAAGATGTTTGTGAATTGCAAGTGGATTTAAACAAACTGAGTGTTTGGGCGTCCACTTGGCAGATGAAGTTTAATGTAGATAAATGTAAAGTTATGCACCTGGGTACGAACAACCTGCATGCATCATTTGTCCTAGGGGGCGCTACACTCGGGGAGTCACTTGTTGAGAAGGATCTGGGTGTACTTGTAAATCATAAACTAAATAACAGCATACAATGTCAATCAGCTGCTTCAAAGGCCAGCAAGATATTGTCGTGTATTAAAAGAGACATGGACTCGCGGGACAGGGATGTAATATTACCACTTTACAAAGCATTAGTGAGGCCTCATCTAGAATATGCAGTTCAGTTCTGGGCTCCAGTTCATAGAAAAGATGCCCTGGAGTTGGAAAAAAATACAAAGAAGAGCAACGAAGCTAATAAGGGGCATGGAGAACCTAAGTTATGAGGAAAGATTAAAAGAACTAAACCTATTTAGCCTTGAAAAAAGACGACTAAGGGGGGACATGATTTACTTATATAAATATATGAATGGCACATACAAAAAATATGGTGAAATCCTGTTCCATGTAAAACCCCCTCAAAAAACAAGGGGTCACTGCGTCTGGAAAAAAGAAAGGTTCAACCTGCAGAGGCGACAAGCCTTCTTTACTGTGAGAACGGTGAATTTATGGAATAGTCTACCGCAGGAGCTGGTCACAGCAGGGACAGTAGATGGCTTTAAAAAAGGCTTAGATAATTTCCTAGAACAAAAAAATATTAGCTCCTATGTGTAGAAATTTTTTACTTCCCCTTTCCCATCCCTTGGTTGAACTTGATGGACATGTGTCTTTTTTTAACCGTACCGTAATGTAACTATGTAACTAAATTGGCATAGCACGTCATGGTGCGGGGGTTGATGTATGGAGCCGGCTCACGTGCTGAGCCCGCTCCATACACTGCGGGTGTCATCTGTGTATTACAGCTGACACCCGGGACTAACGGACTGGAACCGCGATCACGCTATTACAGAAGCCTGTAAAAATAACAATATACTGCAATGCATTAGTATTGCAGTGTACTGTACCAGCGATGCAATGATCGCTGGTTCAAGTCCCCTAAGGGGACTAATAAAATATGTAAAAATATTAAATTAAGTTATTAGTAGTGAAAAAAAATTACGTTAAAAAAGTAATGTAAAAAAATAAACAAAATTGGTATCGCTACATCCGTAAAAGTCAAAACTATTACAATCCAATACAATAATAAAACTATTATTTAGCTCGCACGGTGAACACTGTAAAAAATTAGTCATTTAAAACGCCAAAATCGCTGTTTTCTTGTCACCTTAGCCCTAAAAAAAATGTAATAAAAATGATCAAAAAGTTGTATGTACCAAAAAATGGTACAAATAAAAACTACAGCTGGTCCCTCAAAAAATAAGCCCTCAACCCGCTCATTCGACCAAAAAATAAAAACATTGAACGTTACGGATCTCAGAATATGGTGAAATAAAACAAATTTTTTTTAACAAATAGATTTTTCTTTGTAAAAGTAGTAAAATATAACAAAAATATATAAATTTGGTATCACCGTAATTGTATTGAGCCGCAGTTAAGTTTTCGTTTTTACCGCACGGTAAAAGCCGTAAAAACGAAAAACCTAAAAAATGGAGGAATCACAGTTTTTTCCAATTTCAGCCCGCAAATAGTTTTTTTATTTTCAGTTTCCAAGTACATTTTATGGTACTTTAACCCCTTCAGGACCCAGCCTGTTTTGGCCTTCAGGACCCAGCCGATTTTTTCAAATCTGACATGTGTTACTTTATGTGGTAATAACGTTGGAATGCTTTTACCTATCCAAGCGATTCTGAGATTGTTTTCTCGTGACATGTTGTACTTTATGTTAGTGAAAAAATTTTGTCGATAATTTTGGTATTTATTTCTGAAAAACACCACAATTTGGAAAAAATTAGCAAAAATTAGCATTTTTCTAAATTTAAACGTATCTGCTTGTAAAACAGATAGTAATACCACACAAAATAGTTACTAGTTAACATTTCCCATATGTCTACTTTATGTTTGCATCATTTTTTGAACGTCCTTTTATTTTTCTAGGACGTTACAAGGCTTAGAACTTTAGCAGCAATTTGTCATATTTTAAAGAAAATTTCAAAAGGCTATTTTTTCAGGGACCAGTTCAGTCTGAGGTGGCTTTGAGGGCCTTATATATTAGAAAATCCCCAGAAGTCACCCCATTTTGAAAACTGCACCCCTCAAGGTATTCGAATCAGCATTCACAAAGTGTTTTAACCCTTTAGACGTTTCACAGGAATTAAAGCAAAGTAGAGGTGAAACGTACAAATTTATTTTTTTTGCAGAAATTAATTTCTAATACATTTTTTTTTTGTAACACAGAAGGTTTTACCAGAGAAATGCAACTCAATATTTATTGCCCAGATTCTGCAGTTTTTAGAAATATCCCACATGTGGCTCTAGTGTGATAATGGACTGAAGCACCGGCCTCAGAAGCAAAGGAGCACCTAGTGGATTTTGGGCCTCCTTTTTTTTAGAATATATTTTAGGCACCTTGTCAGGTTTGAAGACGTCTTGTGGTGCCAAAAAAGTGGAAACACCCCAAAAGTTACCCCATTTTGGAAATTACACCCATCAAGGAATTTATCTAGGTGTATAGTTAGCATTTTGACCGCACAGGTTTTTCGCTAAATTTATTAGAATTAGTCTGTAAAAATGAAAATCTACTTTTTTCTGAAAAAACATAGAAATTTTTAATATTTACAAGAAATAATAAAGAAAATGCACCCCAACATATGTAAAGAAATGTCTCCCGATTACGGTAATATCCCATATGTGGTAATAAACTGCTGATTGGACCCACAGCAAGGCTCAGAAGGGAAGGAGCGCCATTTGGATTTTGGAGCACGGATTTTGGTGGATTGGTTTTCGGTTCCATGTCGCGTTTGCAACCCCCTGGAGGGACCAAAACAGGGGAAAACCTCCAAAAGTGACCCCATTTTGGAAACTACACCTATCAAGGAATTTTTCTAGGGGTATAGTTAGCATTTTGACCACACAGATTTTTCACTAAATATATTGGAATTAGTCTGTAAAAATTAAAATCTACTTTTTTTCTGAAAAAACATAGAAATTTTTAATATTTACGAGGAATAATGAAAAAAATCACCCCAACATTTGTAAAGCAATGTCTCCTGATTACAGCAATATCCCATATGTGGTAATAAACTGCTGATTGGACCCACAGCAGGGCTCAGAAGGGAAGGAGTGCCATTTGGATTTTGGAGCACGGATTTTGCTGGATTGGTTTTCGGTGCCATGTCGCGCTTGCAACGCCCTGGAGAGACCAAAACAGGGGAAACCCCCCAAAAGTGACCCCATTTTGGAAACGACACCTCTCAAGGAATTTATCTAGGGGTATAGTTAGCATTTTGAAAACACAGGTTTTTTGCATAATTTAGTGGAATTAGGCAGTGAAAATTAATATCACAATTTTTTTCTACTAAAATATTGCATTTTCTCATTTTCACAAGGGATAAAGGAGAAATAAACAACCAATTTTTATAAAGCAATTTCTCCCGGGTACGGAAATACCCCACATGGGGTCATGCATTTTTTTCATTAGAAATGAATTAACCCTTTCAGGACTGATACATTTTTTGCTTTCTTATTTTCGTTTTTCACTACCCGCCTTCCAAGAGCCATAACTTTTTTCTTTTTCCGTCAGTAGAGTGATGTGAGGGCTTATTTCTTGCGGGAGGAATTGTAGTTTCTATTGATACCATTTAAAGTGCCATAAAAAGTACTGGGAAACTGTAAAAAAAAACTGGAAAATATAGGAATATAGGAAAAAAATCTGATTCCATTTTTTTGGGTTTTCGTTTTTACAGCTTTCGCCGTGCGGCGAAAACGACAGCGATTTTGGTGGTTTAAATTATTTAAGTTTTTTACGGTGTTCGCCGTGCGAGTTAAATAATGGCATATTGTAATAGTTCGGCCTTTTACGGACGTAGCGATATCAATTCTGTTTATTTTTTTACATTACTTTTGAAGAAAAATGGGAAAAGGTTTTTTTTTTTAACTTTTTTTTCTTTCTCACTACTAATAACTTTAATTCTTCTACACATTTTATTAGTCCCCTTAGGGGACTTGTACCAGCGATCATTGGATCGCGGGTACAATATGCTGCGATACTAATGAATTGCAGTATTTTGTTATTTTTACAGGCTTCTGTAACCGCACGATCGCTGTTCCTGTCCGTTAGTCCTGGGTGTCAGCTCTAATACACAGCCGACACCCGCAGCGTATGGAGCGGGCTCAGCACGTGAGCCCGCTCCATACATCACCCCCGCACCATGACGTGCTATTAAGTCATAGTGCTCAAAGGGGTTAATGCACAGCGGATGGTGTGAATATTACAATTTTCCCCTGATATGCCATTTTAGTCCATAATATGTCGTGCCCAGTTTGTGCCACTGAAGACAAATACCTCATAAAACGTTAAGCAGGTTCTCCCGGGTATGGCGATGCCATATATGTGGGCGCAAACTGCTGTTTGGGGACGCTGCAAGGCTCTGAAGGGAGGGAGCGCCATTTTGCCTTTGGAGCGCAGATTTTGCTTGGTAGTTTTTCTGTTTTGGGTTTCGCTGGTATTTCAGTTTATAATGTGGGGGTATATGTAATCTGTGCGGGGAACATCAGGGTATAATAAGAGGGTATAAAAATGCGGTAAATAAATAATAATTCATAGATGTGTGGCCAGTGTCGCACTGATAAATGGTGTCGGATCTTATCCGCTTTTAGAACGCTCTGCACATTTTGCATCGCCATATTCTGAGAGCCAGAACTTCTTTATTTTTTCACCACCGGAGCTGCGTGAGGGCTTATTTGTTGCGGGACAATCTGTACTTTTCATTGGTACCATTTTGGGGTACATGTGATTTTTTTGATCACTTTTTATTACATTTTTTTGCAAGCCGGGTGACCAAAAACAAGCAATTCTGACAATGTTTTTTAGTTTATTTTTTGCGGCGTTCACCGTGCGCTATAAATGACCATTATATTTTATTCTGCGGGTTGGTACGATTACGGCGATACCATATGTATATAGGTTTTTTTATGTTTTGCAGCGTTTGCGCAATAAAATCACTTTTTTATAAAAGAATTTATTTTCTGTCACCATATTCTGAGAGCCGTAACTTTTTTATTTTTCAGTCAAAAAAGCGGTGTAAGGGCTTGTTTTTTGCGGGACGGGTTGTAGTTTTTATCGGTATTATTTTCGGCTACATGCGACTTTTTCATCACTTTTTATTCTCTATTTTGGGAGGGGTGGTGAACAAAAAATAGCGATTCTGGTGTCGTTTTTTATTGATTTTTTTTGGGGTGTTCATCGTACGGGAAAAATAACATTATAGTTTTATAGTTGGGGTCGTTACAAACGCGGTGATACCAGATATGTGTACTTTTTTTAACGTGTTAATTTTTTTCCTATAATGAAAGACTTATTATAGGAAAAAAATGAAGTGTTTGTTTATGTAACTTATAACTTTTATTTTTACACATTTTTAAAACATTTTTATTATCTTTTTTTTACTTTTTTCACTTGTCCCACTAGGGGACACTTAGACTTGCAGCTTTGATCGCTGCTAGAGTACATTACACTACACACGTAGTGTAATGTACTCTAACTGTCATTGTGACATGACAGTCACACTGACAGGAAGTCTCGGAGGAGCGGCAGGAGGCTGCTCCTCCGAGGCTTCCGTACATCGCAACCCGGAGGTCATTGTCTGACCTCCGATTGCCACGACAAGCATCGGTAGCCCCCACGATCACTTCGTGGGGGCTGCCGATGCGCTTCAAACCACTTAAATGCGGCGACAGCAATCCGTCGCCGCATTTATGGGGTTAATTGCCGAAATCAGCGGTGATGGTCCGCTGACCGGCAAGGCTGGAGTGTCAGCTGTCAGGGACAGCTGACCTCCCGGTTCCCGGACTCTGTCCGTTAGGACAGTGTGCGCCGGGAACTACTCCGCAATAGTACGTCTGGATGCGGGAACTAAACCCTCTGCAGGACGTACTATTGCGGAGCAGCGCGGGAAGAGGTTAAATGGTGTCAATAGAAACTACAACTTCTCCCGCGAGAAATAAGCCCTCACAAAACTTTATTGGCTGAAAAAGAAAAAAGTTATGGCTCATGGAATGCGGGGAGTGAAAAACTAAAATGAGAAAGCAAAAAAAATGGATCAGTCCTGAAAGGGTTAATTCATTTCTTATGAAAAACCTTTATGACCACATGTGGGGTATAGCCATACTTTGGGAGAAATTGCTTTACAAATGTTGGGGTGCTTTTTCTCCTCTATCCCTTTATCCTTTATTGGAAAAAAGTTGATATTCATTTTTGCATCCTAATTCTAATAAATTCTGCAAAAGACCTGTAGGGTCAAAATGCTAACTATACCTCTAGTAAAATTTGAGGGGTGTGGTTTCCAAAATGGGGTGACTTTTGGGGAGTTGCCTCTGTTTTGGTCCCTCCAGGACGTTGCAAACGCGACATGGGTGGAACTAGAAAGGGAGGGAAACACTGAAAAAATTACTTTTGGTGTAATCTATAGACCCCCCAATATAACTGAGGAGATGGAAGGTCAGCTATATAAACAGATGGAGCGGGCTGCACAGGCGGGTACTGTAGTGATAATGGGAGATTTTAATTTCCGGGATATTAATTGGTGTCATGGTTCAGCTTCAACTGCAAAGGGGAGACATTTCCTCAACCTGTTGCAGGAAAATTTTATGGGCCAGTTTGTGGAAGACACGACTAGAGGTGAAGCTCTGTTGGATCTGGTCATTTCTAATAATGCAGATCTTGTTGGGAATGTCAATGTTCGTGAAAACCTCGGTAACAGTGATCACAATATAGTTACATTTTACCTATACTGTAAAAAACAAACGCAGGCTGGGAGGGCAAAAACATTTAATTTTAAGAAAGCCAATTTCCCCAGGATGAGGGCGGCAATTCAGGATATAGACTGGGAAGAACTAATGTCAAATAATGGAACAAATGATAAATGGGAGATTTTCAAATCTACTTTGAGTTATTATAGTGCAAAATGTATTCCTATAGGTAACAAGTATAAACGACTCAAATTAAACCCCACATGGCTTACACCTTCTGTGAAAGGGGCAATACATGACAAAAAAAGGGCATTTAAAAAATACAAATCTGAGGGTACAGCTGTAGCCTTTGTAAAATATAAAGAGCTTAATAAAATCTGTAAAAATGTAATAAAATTAGCAAAAATACAAAATGAAAGGCAGGTGGCCAAGGATAGTAAAACAAATCCTAAAAAATTCTTCAAGCATATAAATGCAAAAAAGCTCAGGTCTGAACATGTAGGACCCCTAGATAGTGGTAATGGGGAGTTGATCACAGGGGATCAAGAGAAGGCAGAGTTACTAAATGGGTTCTTTAGCTCTGTATATACAACTGAAGAAGGAGCAGCTGATGTAGCCGGTGCCAGTGCTGTTAATATATCAGTTGATATACGGAATTGGATGAATGTAGAGATGGTCCAAGCTATATTAAATAAAATAAATGTGCACAAGGCCCCGGGACCAGATGGGTTACACCCTAGAATTCTTAAAGAGCTTAGTTCAGTTATTTCTGTCCCCCTTTTCATAATATTCAGAGAATCTCTAGTGACTGGTATAGTGCCAAGGGACTGGCGCAGGGCAAATGTGGTGCCTATTTTCAAAAAGGGCTCTAGGTCTTCCCCAGGTAATTATAGACCAGTAAACTTAACATCCATCGTGGGGAAAATGTTTGAGGGGCTATTGAGGGACTATATACAGGATTATGTGACAATAAATAGCATTATAAGTGACAGCCAGCACGGTTTTACTAAGGACAGAAGTTGTCAAACTAACCTAATCTGTTTTTATGAAGAGGTGAGCAGAAGTCTAGACAGAGGGGCCGCTGTGGATTTAGTGTTTTTGGACTTTGCAAAGGCATTTGACACTGTCCCCCATAGACGCCTAATGGGTAAATTAAGGACTATAGGTTTAGAAAATATAGTTTGTAATTGGATTGAGAATTGGCTCAAGGACCGTATCCAGAGAGTTGTGGTCAATGATTCCTACTCTGAATGGTCCCCGGTAATAAGTGGTGTACCCCAGGGTTCAGTGCTGGGACCACTATTATTCAACTTATTTATTAATGATATAGAGGAAGGGATTAATAGCACTATTTCTATTTTTGCAGATGACACCAAGCTATGTAATATAGTTCAGACTATGGAAGATGTTCATGAATTACAGGCAGATTTAAACAAACTAAGTGTTTGGGCGTCCACTTGGCAGATGAAGTTTAATGTAGATAAATGTAAAGTTATGCATCTGGGTACCAACAACCTTCATGCATCATATGTCCTAGGGGGAGCTACACTGGCGGATTCAATTGTTGAGAAGGATCTGGGTGTACTTGTAAATCATAAACTCAATAACAGCATGCAGTGTCAATCAGCTGCTTCAAAGGCCAGCAGGATATTGTGGTGTATTAAAAGAGGCATGGACTCGCGGGACAGGGATGTAATATTACCACTTTACAAAGCATTAGTGAGGCCTCATCTAGAATATGCAGTCCAGTTCTGGGCTCCAGTTCATAGAAAGGATGCCCTGGAGTTGGAAAAAATACAAAGAAGAGCAACAAAGCTAATTAGGGGCATGGAGAATTTAAGTTATGAGGAAAGATTGAAAGAATTAAACCTATTTAGCCTTGAAAAAAGACGACTAAGGGGGGACATGATTAACTTATATAAATATATTAATGGCACATACAAAAAATATGGTGAAATCCTGTTCCTTGTAAAACCCCCTCAAAAAACAAGGGGGCACTCCCTCCGTCTGGAGAAAAAAAGGTTCAAGCTGCAGAGGCGACAAGGCTTCTTTACAGTGAGAACTGTAAATCTATGGAATAGTCTACCGCAGGAGCTGGTCACAGCAGGGACAGTAGATGGCTTTAAAAAAGGGTTAGATAATTTCCTAGAACAAAAAAATATTAGCTCCTATGTGTAGAAATTTTTCCTTCCCTTTTCCCTTCCCTTGTTTGAACTTGATGGACATGTGTCTTTTTTCAGCCGTACTAACTATGTAACTATGTAACTATGTAACTATATGACATGGCACTGAAAACTATTCCAGCAAAATCTGTGCTCCAAAATCCAAATGGCGCTCCTTCCCTTCTGAGTGCTGCTGTCGGTCCAATCAGCAGTTTATTACCACATATGGGGTATTGCCGTAATCGAGAGAAATTTACTTACAAATGTTGGGGTGCTTTTTCTTCTTTATTCCTTGTAAATATAAAAAATGTCTGTTTTTTCAGAAAAAAAGATTTTCATTTTTACAGACTAATTCCAATATATTTAGCAAAAAACCTGTGGGGGTCAAAATGCTAACTATTACGCCTAGATAAATTCCCTGAGAAGAGTAGTTTCTAAAATGGGGTAACTTTTCAGGTGTTTCCCCTGTTTTGGCACCACAAGATCTCTTCAAACCTGACATGGTGCCTAAAATATATTCTAAAAAATGGAGGCCGCAAAATCCACTAGGTGCTCCTTTGCTTCTGAGCACTGTGTTTCAGTCCATTAGCGCACTAGGGTCACATGTGGGATATTTCTGAAAACTGCAGAATCTGGACAATAAAGATTGAGTTGCATTTCTCTGGTAACTTTATGGCAACTTTCTAATATATAGGGCACTCAAAGCCACTTCAGATCTGAACTGGTCCCTGAAAAAATAGCCTTTTGAAATTTTCTTTAAAATATGAGAAATTGCTGCTAAAGTTCTAAGCCTTGTAAAGTCCTAGAAAAATAAAAGGATGATGCAAACATAAAGTAGACATATGGGAAATGTTAACTGGTAACTATTTTGAGTGGTATTACTATCTGTTTTTACAAGCAGATACGTTTAAAATTAGAAAAATGCAGATTTTTGCAAATTCTCTCTAAATTTTGGTGTTTTTCAGATATAAATACTGAATTTATCGACCAAATTTTTTCACTAACATAAAGTATAATATGTCACAAGAAAACGATCTCAGAAACGCTTGGATAGGTAAAAGCATTCCAAAGTTATTACCACATAAAGTAACACATGTCAGATTTGAATATATCAGCTCTGTCCTGAAGGCCAAAATTAGTTTAGTTTTGTAGTGTTGACTTAATTTTTGTATCTATTTATTTCCATACACTTGATTAGATAATACATATGTAAAATTACGTATACATGAAAATTCCAGAATCAATGGAACCTAATAGGGACAAATAATAAAATATTCTGGATTATTGGACGGTCATAGAATTGTACAAGAAGCTTACCTATAAGTATATGTAGCTATACCTATAGAAAAAAAGCCAAGAAAAAAATCTTACAAAATCTGCTACTGTCATTTCTGTTTACAACTGGTGAATTATCAGTCAAATATCAGATTAAAGGAATTGTATAATATTTTTATTATTATGATTTTTAACCATTAATTCAGTATGGTTAGAAACTGAATACGAACAGATATTATCGCTGGGTAGGCTTTCAGATCTACCACAACCACCTTCTATTAAGACTGGGTTCACACGACCTATTTTCAGACGTAAACGAGGCGTATTATGCCTCGTTTTACGTCTGAAAATAGAGCTACAATACGTCGGCAAACATCTTCCCATTCATTTGAATGGGTTTGTCGACGTATTGTGCAGACGACCTGTAATTTACGCATCGTCGTTTGACAGCTGTCAAACGACGACGCGTAAATTGACTGCCTCGGCAAAGAAGTGCAGGGCACTTCTTTGCAACGTAATTTGAGCCATTCTTCATTGAACTCAATGAAGAGCAGCTCAAGATATACGAGCGTCTCAGACGCCTCGTATATTACGAGGAGGAGCATTTACGGCTGAAACGACGCAGCTGTTTTCTTCTGAAAACAGGCTGTCATTTCAGCCATAAATGCCTGCTATCGTGTGAACATACCTTAACTCTGTCTTCTGCATTGTGTCTTTACTTTCTGACAATTTTCTCATAAATTGCCAGAAAAAATGCCATGCCTAGAGCATGCTGTGTTTTGAAGAAAATTCAAATGAACCCAAAAATGCCACAATAACTCCACAAAACTGCCTCAAGACACCACAAATATAAATGCAGTTGTAAGTAGTGTTTTTCATATTTCGCTATAGACTTTAAAGGCAATGTGTTGCCAGAAACACATGTTTTTTTTTTTTTCAATTAAACATTTAGTGTGTGGGTGATTAAACATTGTTCAAATTTTTTTTATTTTTTTCACGAGTCAGGAAATATTATAAATTGGATTCAATTGGATTCAAATTTATAGTATTTACCATTTCTGGTCACTAGATGGAGCCATTCCCAAAAGAATGTGGTAAAGCAACCACATAGCTTTTCTGCTGCAAAATTGGGTAAAAAGCCCTCGCTCTAGTGAGCTCTCAGCATCCCCCCTCCTTTATCCTGGCTAGTGCCGGGATAAACGAGGGGTTTGAACGGTGTAACCTCCTACACTGTGTGTCGCCATTTTTTGCGCTAACACACAGTGTAGTAGGTTTACATACAGTAGTAAACACACACAAACACGAACATACATTGAAATCTCTTACCTGCTCCTGCCGCCGCGGCTCCCTCCGGCCCGTCCGCTCCGTCTGCTGCCGCTGGTCCAAGTGCACAAGTCCGGAAGCCACGACCGGAAGTAGTAATATTACTGTCCGGCCGCGACTTCCGGTCCACAGGAAAATGGCGCCGGACGGCGCCAATTTCAAATTGGACTGTGTGGGAGCGGCGCATGCGCAGTTCCCACACAGACGCCGTACACACAAGTGAATGGGACGGGAGCCGTTCGCAGTCCCTATGGGACTGTGGCTGCCGTATTCCATGTCTGTATGTGTCGTTAATCGACACACACAGAAATGGAACAAAAAATGGCAGCCCCCATAGGGAAGAAAAAGTGTAAAAATAAGAAAAAGTAAAACACAAACACACAAATAAATATAAACGTTTTTAATAAAGCACTAACATCTTGAACATATGAAAAAAAAATTTGTGATGACACTGTTCCTTTAATGTAACATCTGGCGGCACTAAAAAATGCATCAAAAAGCACTGTTAAAAATGACATTAATTATCCAACAAAGAACGCACATAAACGCAGCAAAACGCTGTGTCTAAATCCAGCCTTAGGCTGTATTTACACATGCAGTTCTCTTGGCAGTTTTTTAATTCAAAGGCAGGAGTGGTTACAAAAGAGAGGAGAAATATGTGGGGAAGTTATCAACATTTTGACACCAGTTTTCTGGAGTAGAAAAGTCACAGAAGGGCCAAAAAGTCTAATTTTGCGGTGTAAATTTAGACTTTTGGTCTTTTCCACCACCCTCGCCACTTTTGTGGAAAGGGGCATGGCCTAGGGGGAAGGGACATAGACACCAAGGCCCAACACATTTCTTAAAATCTATGCCAGAAAACTGGCCTAACCTAGCTGGGCCCACACATTGCCCCTCCCTGATTAGACTATCACCCCGCCCCTCCATTGGACACTAGAATAAAATAAAATAATTGAAAATAAAATCACCTCTCCGCTGCAGTTCTCCCCTCCGGCTCCCTAATCATTGCAGCACAGCTCATACAACTTAATGACCCAGGCAGTGTCAGGACGTTGTATGCGACACAACACTGATGACATTGAAGTGCTGCGTCACATATGAGCAGGGCCGCCATCAGGGGGGTATTAGGGGTACTACTGTAGGGGGCCCGGCCAAACTTAATTGAAAGGGGGGCCCGGCAACTGCCGCGACTTGCCTTTGGTAGAAAAAAACAGGCCCCTGCAATGTGGCCTGTTCTTTTCACCAAAACAATGTCGTGAGCTGCGGGCCCCCCTCTCGTCAAACACCGGCGTGAGCTGCGGGCCCCCCTCTCATCACTGCCGCGAAACACCTTTTGCGCGCGCGAACGACCGCAAGCGCGCATTACCGCAAGCGCGCGCCCACGCGCGAACGACCAGGCGCGCCGCCGAGAGGGAGGCGGTGCGCCCGCAACACAAGTCCGATCTACGGGGAAGGACAGCCACACAGGGACAGCGGCGCACAGTTTACTTACCTGCTGGCCCGCCTCCTCCTCCGCCTCCTCGTCCTCCTCGTCCTCGTCCTCCTCCGCCTCCTCGTCCGCCTCCGACTCCGCCTCCTCGTCCGACTCCGCCTCCTTCTCCTTCTCCAGAGCTTCACTGCGTAAGGAGAGGGGGAGGAGTCTAGTTGTTGCGCGGCGGCAGGAGTTCTACGATCCCCGCCATTTTCTGGAGCCTGGAGGTGAAGGACTGGACGTCTGGACCGAAGACATCGCCTGAAGAGGACTGGAGTGGGAGCAGCTCTTCTGACACGGTGAGTAAAGTGTCTCAAAGTGCTGTTTATGTATGGCCCTGTTCACACAAAGTATTTTGCAGGCCGAAAAAATCTGCCTCAAAATTTTGCCGCGTTTTTTGCTGCGTTTTTTGCCCGCTGCGATTGAGGACAGCAGACAAAAAAAGCAGCGAAAAATGCATTTTATGCCTCCCATTGATTTTGATGGGAGGTCAGAGGCGGAACCGCGGCAAGAAAGGACGTGCTGCTTTTTCTTTTTTCCGCGACTTACTCCCATTGATTAGAGATTAAATCAATGGGAGGTGGTTTTGGAAGTTCTTTGGTGCTGATTCTGACGCAGTGTCCGAGTCAATATCAAGGCCCAAAAACTCTGTGAACTGGGCCTTATTGTTAGGGCTTATTCAGACGAACGTGTAATACGTCCGTGCAACGCGCGTGATTTTCACGCGCCTCGCACGGACCTATGTTACTCTATGGGGCCGTTCAGACTGTCAGTGATCTTCATGCAGCATGTGTCCACTGCGTAAAACTCACGACATGTCCGATATTTGTGCATTGTTCGCGCATCACGCACCCATTGAAGTCAATGGGTGCGTGAAAATCCCGCCCAGCACTTCCGCAGCAGTATAAACTATGAATGAAAACAGAAAAGCATCACGTCCTACAAACATACAAACAGAGTGTCATAATGATGGCGGCTGCGCGAAAATCACGCACAAATATAGGAAATGTCGTGAGTTTTACGCAGTGGACACACGGACACACGCTGCGTGAAAATCACTGACAGTCTGCACGGCCCCATAGAGAAATATAGGTCCGTGCGAGGCGCGTGAAAATCACTGACAGTCTGCACGGCCCCATAGAGTAACATAGGTCCGTGTGAGGCGCGTGAAAATCACGCACGTTGCACGGATGTATTACACGTTCGTCTGAATAAGCCCTAACAATAAGGCCCAGTTCACAGAGTTTTTGGGCCTTGATATTGACTCGGACACTGCGTCAGAATCAGCACCAAAGAACTTCCAAAACCGCCTCCCATTGATTGATTTAATCTGAAAAAAGAAAAAGCAGCACGTCCTTTCTTGCCGTGGTTCCGCCTCTGACCTCCCATCGAAATCAATGGGAGGCAGAAAATGCATTTTTCCCTGCGTTTTTTTGTCTGCTGTCCTCAATCGCCGTGGGCAAACAACGCGGCAAGATAGTGTGGGCAGGTCAAAATCTGCCTCAAAATTCGGTGCGCGGTTCCAGGCGGTCGGGGGTGCGCATGCGCGGGAGTTTGCGGGTGCGCGCGATCGGTCGCACGGGCGGCAGTGTTTGACGGCCCCCATGACGACCCCCATGCTACCCAGGGCCGCCATCAGGGGGGTATTATTGGTACTGATGTGAGAGGCCCGGCCAAACCTAATTGAAAGGGGGGCCCGTAGCTCACGACATTCTTTTGGTGAAAAAAACGGGCCCCATTGCAGGGGCCTGTTTTTTTTCTACCAAAGGCAAGTCGCGGAAGTTGCCGGGCCCCCCTTTCAATTAGCTTTGGCCGGGCCTCTCACATCAGTACCCATAATACCCCCCCTGATGGCGGCCCTGGGTAGCATGATATAGTGCTGGACGGAGTACCGTTAACAGGCGGTGCCACGGTAGGGGGGCCCAGAAATTTTAGCTGTAGGGTGCCCTGAAATTCCTGATGGCGGCCCTGCATATGAGATCCTGACGCTGCTTGATGTCAGGACCTTGTACGAGCGGCGCTGGAGTGAAGAGGGAGCCGGAGGAGAGAAGAGGAGCACTGAGGTGAGTATGTTTTTTTTTTATTCTATGTCTAATGGGGGGGATGTATGGAACGCCAATCTTAATAAATTGCCCTAATTGCAAATAAAATAAATAAATTGCTATGTCTTTCCTTTTTACTTTTCCTTCTTTCTGGATCCACACCTGGTTTTGGCACAAAAAAACTGCCACGAAAATTTCTTGTGTGATTCCAGCTTTAAAGTGACATCTGGCTGCAACGCTTTTTACCTAAAAGAAAAACGTTGTGAAAAAGCTATGAAAAATGCAGTCTAAGGCCTCATGCACACGACTGTAAAAACTCCCGTTATTACGGGTCGTAATTACAACCCGTAATAACGGGCTCATAGACTTCTATTGGCCACGGGTACCTTCCCGTTTTCTTATGGGAAGGTGCCCGTGCCGTTGAAAAAGATAGAACATGTCCTATTTCAGGCCGTAATAACGGCACGGGCAGCCCATAGAAGTCTATGGAGCTCCCGTAATGACGGGTGGCTACGTGTGTGCACCCGTCATTACGGCAGCGTTGCTAGGCGACGTCAGTAAATAGTCACTGTCACTGCTGAAAGAGTTAACTGATCGGCAGTAACTCTTTCAGCACCCTGGACAGTGAATTCCAATCAGAATATAGAGCAACCTGTAAAAAAAAATAAAAGACGTTCATACTTACCGAGAACTTCCTGCTTCTTCCTCCAGTCCGGCCTCCCGGCCGTTGCCTTGGTGACGCGTCCCTCTCGACATCCGGCCCGACATCCCTGGATGACGTTTCAGCCCATGTGACCGCTGCGGCCAATCACAGGCCAATCACATGCTGCAGTGGTCACATGGACTGCCGCGTCATCCAGGGATGGCGGGCTGGATGTCAATAGAGGGACGCGTCACCAAGGCAACGGCCGGGTAAGTATGAATTTCTTTTACTTTTACCTCGGAAAGGGCTGCCCCTTCTCTCTATCCTGCACTGATAGAGAGAAGGGGCTGCCGATTAGTGCAGTGCAATTTTGCAGAGAATACGTGCCCGTAAATACGGGTGGAATATGGTTGACACCGGGCCCGTATTTACAGGCACGGGTCCGTAAATACTGGTGCAAAACAGGTCGAATACGTGTGACACCGGACCCGTATTTACGCCAGTATTTAAGGGAGGGAAAAAATACGGTCGTGTGCATGAGGCCTAAACACTGTGTGCAAATCCAGCCTAAAAGGTTTGCCATTTCTTTATGTATGTATCTCACTGCTTTGGTCTTATGATATTAGTTCTATTAGGCCTCATTTACACACAGACATTTTCAGGCGTTTTAAACTGCTTTTAAGAAAAGCTTCTAAAAACGCTAGCGTTAATAAAATTAAACATACTTTTTTAAGGCGTTTTTGCTGGCGTTTTTTTGTGGCGTATTTTATGTGGTGTCATTTTGTACCTGCTTTTTTTCCTGGAGTTTTAAAGTCCTATAGAGAAGCCTATGAAAAAAATGGCTGAAAAAAACGTCATACCCAGAGCATGCTGCGTTTGGAAAAAAAACACCACTGACCACAAAATTTGCTCAAAAACGCCACAAACCAAAATTAAGTTGTGTGTAGTTCATTTTATATTTTACTATAGACATTAATGTAACATCTGGCCGCACTTAAAACTGTATGAAAAAACGCCACACAAAAAGTCAATAAAAATGTTACGAAAAACGCACAAAATACAGCAAAACGCTGTGTGTTAATCCAGGCTTATGACTTGCATTGAGTTCATCCGGAAACCCCCACAATTACAGCTCAGCACCCCTGCAATCTCCTTCTCTTCCCTTAATTCTTGCAGTGAAGGTCAATCTCAGTATCCTTTCCCATACTATCACGCTATTTACATTTACACCCGAATTGAAGATATCCCACAAATTACTTTTCAATGTAAACTGTACAACAAGTGTTGTATAAATTGTTTCCATATATTCCACAGAGACAATGATGTGCTATACAAAGCTATACATTTTGATTATTGTCTGAAATCAATTATCATGTCATTCTAAGGGTGTGGCATCCAATGGTACAAAATCAATAGGAATATATTCTATACTGAAATGGACTGTTGTGCATACTCTGACCTCTCGTGAAAAGCTTTTGAAAAACGCACCATTAAACATTTGATTTGTTTTTTTCTTTTACCTTTAGTGTTTCATTTATCAGAGTGTGTGGTCCCTGCTTCATGATGTAAAACTGAGTAGGAGTTCAGAAGCTAAAAGATGAAAAAAATGAACTGTAAACATTCGATCTTTGCTTCCATGGTTGAAAAGTCATAGGACATCGAGAAGTCCTACTCTTTTGAAATTAAGTTTATGTTAACTTATAGGACTAGAGTTAAGCAAAGCAGGGGAAAAAATCCACTATTGTTTTTGATGTTTAAGCTTCACTATGCTACCTTCAGCAAATATACATCAATGGATGGTAAAAGATCCAAAAGATTCCTATTATTCTCATCAGGCATCGCTTTGTACAATTATTTTCTTAATATTAACATTATTTTTATAATAAAGAATTTACAGGAGTAAATCAAGAAAGGTAAATTTAAACAAATTAAATTTTCCTGATATGTTTATAGTATGCACATATTTTGTTGTTGTTTTATTTTGGAGCTTGCTTTGTTTTGTTTTTAGATTTATTTTCACTCTTTTTTAGATTTTTATATATATATATATATATATATATATATACACATATATATATATATATATATATATATATATATATATATATATATATATATATATATATATATATATATATATATATATACTTCAAATAAAGGGATTGACTTCTTAGATGACTCCCGTGCTATTCTTTTAAGAGTAACACTAGAAAAAGGAAAAATAAGAAGGGAACAGTGGCAAACCAAGGGCTGTTTTTTACAACTTGCACTCGGCACTTGTGCACATTGCATTTTTTACTACAGTCTGTTAAGTATTTCATGTTGCAGTTCAGTCCCGAACAGCAGATCCCTTAGAACTTGGTTACAATTCCTCCTGTTTTTATTCAAATAAGCAATATACGCAGACAAGGAATGCAATAAGATTCTGTCTGGTTTTGCCGGGTTCTGTGGTGGGGTGGCGATGGTTGTGGGGGAGGGGGGCTCAATCCAAGTTTGCTATGGGGCCCAGCCTTTACTAGTTTTGCCCCTGAAGGAGTCGGTACAACTCTAAAATCGCATTGCTTATCCGACTGTACTTCAAATAAAAGGATTAACTTCTGGGATGACTGCAGTGCTATTCTTTTAAGGGTAACACTAGAAAAAGGAAAAAAAAAAGCGAACAGTGCCAAACCAAGGACTGTTTTTTGCAACTCGAATTCGGATAACTTATGCGTTATTGCAGTTTTCACCATTGTTGATTATAGCTGGGCAGACTTCTTCCACCTGGACAGACCCACAACCTGCAGTTCCCCGAAATTCCCTACCACACTACCAAGTCTACTAGGATTTCGTGCTCAGGGCCTGCCTTAGGAAAGATGGCGCCCCGTGCGAAATTATCTTTCGGTGCCCCACCCCATAAAAAAAATGACCCATAAAAAAGTATAATGCCCTCCCACAGTATAATGCCCCTAAGAGCCACACACAGTATATTGCCCTTTGTATTGCCCCTACACAGCATAATGTCCGCTTAGTGGCCTTAACACAGTATAATGCCCCCCTCTCGTGGCTGCCACACACAGCCCCCCTTGTATATAGTGCCCCCTGTAGATTTTGCCATACAGCCGCCCTTTAGACAGTGCCATAATCCCCCACCTCCTCCTTGGAGACAGTGCCTTACAGCCCACCACCTCCCCCTTGTAGACAGTGCCCTCCAAACAATAAAAATTGTACTCACCTAGGCCCCGTTCCCACGACGAACTGAGTAGCTCCACAACGCCGACGACGGGATCGTTGCATAGGCCGGCGCGATACTGTAACCTAGTACAGAGTTTCCCAACCTTTTTGGACTCGAGGCACCCCTGGAAAAAAACATTTTAGGATATGTTCACACAGCGTTTTTTGTAAGGCAGAAAGAATCTGCCTCAAAATTCCTTCAGGAATTTTGAGGCAGATTTTGAATTGACAGTATTATTTGACAGTTTTTTTTTTTTTTTGCGTTTTTTTTAAGCCGTTGAAGCTAATGCAAAAGACGCAGGCAAAAAAGCAATTGGAGGTCAGAGGTGGAAACCACTTGAAGAGCTTCAGCCCGCCACTCACAGTAAAATGCACATCAGCCCGCCACTCACAGTAAAATGACCATCAGCCCACCACTCACAGTAAAATTACCAACAGCCCGCCACTTACAGTAAATAGTGCCACATAGCCCCCCGTAGATAAGTGAATCACTTTACAAACTGTGTGTGCTCATATTAATGAACTTCCTTTATTAGCAACTTCAATGTTTTGTTTTTTAAAGCCAGTAAAAGGTTTGGAAAATGTATTTATAGCATTACACAGACCACCCAGTGACACAGTATGGAAGGCAAATTTACTGTATATAAAACGTATGGTCAAGTATAAATGTATTCTTATAATAAGGAAACAATGGGTGTTGATGTCAAATAATATTGCAGCACATTTTGGTTTGGTCAATGGGTTTTAGGTTGACAGGTTTTTTATGTCAGCAGTGTTTGCCAAAGTAAAGACAAGGAAGTGACTCTATCCATATGTGATCATGACTAGTTCAGCTAATTTTCCAACTCAATATAATATGAATTATTTCCCCCTAACAGGTAAAAAAAATCCTTTAACTGTTCAAGTGACCTAAACTTGTTAATCTATATTTCAGCTTTCTTAACCACTAAAGTCACAAAATATCACATGAATGACATCACAGAGATGTCTGAAATCAAATGAAGCCATGAGACCTTGTATAATCCCTCATGGTCCATTGCTTGGAAACAGTAAACATCTTGCCCAGACACGTCTGTTACATTTTTCCTTCTTCTTCATTATGCTTTTCCATCAAATTCTTTTATTATGGTTAAAATGAATGAGTGGAATAACTAATTCTGTATGAGAATTCAAGTTACATGCACATAATGTCAAATGCATGTCTGACATGATAGTAAAAGAATATATTGAGAAGTATTGGGTTTTCCACGTTCTGAAAACTGATGACCTATCCACCAGATAGGTCATCAGTATATGATCGGTATGGGTCCAGCACCCGGACCCTGCACCGATCAGCTGCTGCGGCTGCCTCCGGCACTGAACAATATTGTCGGAAGCAGATAGCTCCGGTCAAAGAATAGCAGCCGAGCTGCAGTACTGCAGCTCTGCTCCTATTCAAATAAATAGCAGCAGAGCTGCAGTTCTGCTGAACGGCCACTATGCAGTGGTCAGAGTCATCTGGTGCCTGGAAGAAGCCGGACCAGCTGATCAGTCCGGGGACCGGTTGTCGGACCCGCACCGATCATTTACTGACGACTTATCTGGTGGGTCATCCGTTGTCCAGTAGTGGACAACCCCTTTAATATAATATAGTAGTAAAATAGTTATTTATCTTTTCAGTACAACAATTCTGCTTATAACAAAAAAAAAGGATTTTTCATGTATCCTCCCTTAGGGTCAGTTCGCACGGTGTTATTTGTCCAGGGTATGATCACACAGTTTACACAGCATTATTCCTTCAGGGTATGTTCACACAGGGCGGATATACTGCGTAAAAGTAGACAGCGTATCCGCCCTGGAGAACGCACAGAATTCCGGCCGAAAAACCGCACCAGATTGCAGTGCAGTTTTTCAGGGGGAGTGTCCGCTTTGGAAAACAGTAGTCATGGTGATGTGTTCTTCTGATGTCCTGCAGACCGGCTTCCTGGGATGACGTTTCATCCCATGTGACGGCTGCAGCCCGTGATTAGCTGCAGCAATCACATGGGATGAAACGCCATCACAGCAGGCTGGCCTGGACGGAGAAGCATAGTGATCCAGGTAAGTTGAAACATTTTTTTTTTCAGAGTTGAGAATTTTGCAATGGAGACGCAGCTTTTCCGCCGCAAAAATTGCAACATCTGCTATTTGTTGCGGGTTTTATCTCCCCATTGAATTCAATGGGGAAATCCGGCAACAGAGGAACAGCGATTCCAAAGCATAAATTAAAATTTATGGACAATTTTTCGCCATATTTTTTATGCAGCGTGTGGATGAGATTTGGACACTGCTACTGTTTTATGCTGCTGATTTATTTGCTATGAAATCCGTTGCTGAAAAACCACAGTGTTTACACTACAGCGTGTGAATATACCCTAATTGGGGCATTTTTTGGTGCTGTTACCCAAACACAGTTTCCACATCAAAATCGGTGCCAAAATCCTCAGTGTGAACTGACCCTTACTGTGCTAATGGTTTACATTTACAAGGTACCAGTAATAGTTACATCGAAATAAGTTAAATCACTGTAGGTAACACATAGACTAACGCTGGCCATACACAATAGATGTATGTGAGCCAAACCTGCCGTTTTCGGCAGGACCAGCCGACCATCTAATATGTATGCCGGCATCTCGCCTCCCCCCTGAATATCAACATGCACCATCCTTTTGTTTGTTAGTAGAAAAGCCCCTGCAAGAGGAGTCTGGCAGTTGCTTTCTTTTCCCTATTAAAAACAGATGCACGCTCGACCGAGTTAGGCGTGCATGTATATGGGGGAGTCGGGAGGAATAGCTGTCGGCTGAACGATCTAACATGTATGACAAGCGTAATTTCAGTAGTAACTGCCCACTACTACAGACATACACAAAGACACTCAGAGGCGTAGCTAGCAGGGGGGCACTGGGGGCACTGAGATGGTGGCTCCCAGGGAGGGCTGGGCCGCGGTGGTATGTCCCTTTCTCAACTGTATCTGCGTCCTCAGGACACATATACAGTTGAATCCAATGCTGGACCAGGGAGCCATCAGATTCCTGCTTCACCATTCACTATGTAACGACAGCCTTGGACGGCTTAGCATAGACAGACGCAATGCAGTGACGTCATCGCCCCTGTCTGCCCTCAGCCACTCATAGCACTAGTATTTTTTTTTTATTAGGCACTATGGGGGCATTATACAGTGTGGGGGCAGCTATGGGGCAATATAATGTGTGTGTGGGGCTGCTATGGGGCATTATACTGTATAGGGCAGCTATGGGGGCATTATACTGTGTGGGGGCAGCTATGGGGGCATTATAATGTCTGAGGGCAGCTATGGGGCATTATACTGTGTGGGGGCAGCTATAGGGGCATTATACTGTGTGGGGGGTGCTATGGAAGCATTATACTGTATGGGGCAGCTATTGGGGCATTATACTGTGTGAGGGCAGATATAGAGGCATTATGCTGTGTGGGGACAGCTATGGGGGTATACTGTATGGAGGCATTATACTGTGTGGGGGCAGCCAGGGAGCATTATACTGTTTGGGGGCACTATGGGGCCATTATAATTTGTGGGATCAGTTTTGGGGCAGTATATTGTGTGGGGGCAGCTAGGGAGCAATATACTGTGCGGGGGCACTGTAGGGCCATTATACTGTTTGTGACGCACTATGGGAGTATTATACTGTGTGGGGAGTTACTATAGGGGCATTATACTTTGTAGGGCAGCTAAAGGGGCATTTTAATGTGTGGGGCAGCTATGAGGGCATTATACTGTGTGGGGCAGCTATAGGGGCATTATCCTGTGTGGGGCAGCTATGGGGGTATTATACTGTGTGGGGAGGCAGTATATTGTGAACAAAAGTTCCGTAAACAGCATAGCTTCCTATGCTGCGCTACTTCTGTAACACCCATACACTTCTGTGGAGGTTTACAGAAACACAGCAATCTATGCTGATTACGTAAGCCTGACCCTGCCGGATGTACCTCTACAGTTGTAAACATGCATTTGGGGGCCCACTGTGTTGGGACCCACGCAGATGTGTCGTGGCCCCCCCCCCCCCCTGCTGTGCTAAACCACTAGCTACACCTCTGAGGACTCTAAAGTCAGGGCAGTTTTTGCATGAGAAAGATATATTTACCTTTGAACTTGGATAACTTATGGTATTACTTGCAATATGGGTAAAACAGGAGTGACACCACGAAAATGTATTTACCCCTTAACGAACACATGCCATGTTTTTACAGTGACTGTTAGGCCTCGTTTACACGAACGTATTATACGCGCGTGCGACGCGCGTGCTTTGCACGCATGTCGTACGCACCTATATTAGTCAATGGGGCTGTTTAGACGATGCGTGAATTGCGCTCATTGCGTGTGCGCAGAAAAAAACTCACGACATGTTCTATAATCGTGCGTTTTTCGCGCACTCACGCACCCATTGAAGTCAATGGGTGCGTGAAAACCACGCATGCCGCACGGAAGCACTTCCGTGCGAACTGCGTGATTCGCGCAAGAGCTGTCAAACTCCTGAATGTAAACAGAAAAGCACCACGTGCTTTTCTGTTTACAAACATCCAAACGGAGTGTCAAATTCGAGATGAGCGCCCCGAACTTCACCGGGTTCGGCCAAACTCGTTTTGACCGAAACCGGTAAAAAATGTTCGGGTACGCGACGTCAGGAGACAGTCACTGTCCACGGTGCTGAAAGCGTTAAACTGGTTCAGCACCATGGACAGTGACTTCCGCTCCGAAAATCCATGAACCTGTAAAAAAAAAAAGACGTTCTGACTTACCGATAACTCCGGTCCGACCTCCCGGGATGACAGTTCAGTCCAAATGACAGCTGCAGCCAATCACAGGCCAAGCACAGGCTGCAGCCAATCACAGGCTGCAGCGGTCTCATGGACTGCGGCGTCATCCTGGGAGGTGGGGCCGGATGGCAAGAGAGGGACGCGTCACCAAGGCAACGGCCGGGAGCCCGGACTGGGGGAAGCAGGAAGTTCTTGGTAAGTATGAATGTCTTTTTTTATTCACAGGTTGGTGTATATTGTGATCGGCATTCACTGTCGAGGGTGCTGAAAGAGTTACTGCCGATCAGTTAGCTCTTTCAGCACCTTGGACAGTGACGGGCCTCGACTACCTCATCTCTATGATGGCGGCTGCGTGAAAATCACGCAGCCGCGCATCATGACACACGGAGCTGTCAAATGCCTTTTGCGCGTTTAAAACGCAACAAGGCTGCGTATACGCAGTGCATACGCCATGCATACGCGCGCAAAACGCAGCGTTTTTTGCGCGCGCAAAACGCATACGCTCGTGTAAATGAGGCCTTAAGAGGTTTTTCTCTGCCGTGCCATAAAAACATAGTGCTGCACCTGCAGGTCGACACCCAATAAATTTTAAACCAAAAGAAAGTCTACAGAAACATAAATCAGGTCTATCTTATCACTTAAATCATGATCCTTGCACAAGCCTGTATTATTCCCCTCAATGCTTCTAAAATAAAATATCAAGCAATATAGCAAAAAAATATAAATACTTTAATAATCTTTTTTCAAACAGTTGTACAAACCATTAAAAGCACCCAATACAAACAATATACAATAGAAACACACACAAATGGGACAGTGTGATTCATAACAGGACCAAATCTAGCTTTTCTGCTGCTAGAGGCGAAAATGTAAATAGCACCCCCCCCCCCTCAGATCTTGATTGACATCCCCCTGGCTGTTCTACATCACTAGCAGCCTCCTCCAACTATTGCGGATGCACCAGAACCAAGCGCAGTACATAAATACAGCACCAGAACCAAGCTCAGTGCATAAATACTGTAATAGAACCAAGCTCAGTACATAAATACAGCACCAGAACCAAGCTCAGTACATAAATACAGCACCAGAACAAAGCTCAGTACATAAATACTGCATCAGCACAAATACAGCTTAATTTAGTGCAACCACTGCCGTATAGGTTTGTACGGCGTAAAACTACAGCTCCCAGCATGGCCCGAACAATGGTAAAGATATGCTGGGTGTTGCTGTTTCATAAAGAAAGAAAACATCACCACCCATCATCTCGCTGCAGACCATACAGTGACTAAAGTACTAATTAGAAGCAGAATAAACATTTTCATGCGCCATATTGCCCCTATAATTATAATAGCACCATAAACTGTGTCCCTGACTGTAATAGCCCCATACGCTGTGTCCCTGATTATAATAGCACCATACGCTGTGTCTCACGCGCGCACACACACACGCACGCACGCACATACACACACACACACACAGTGACCCATGCAGATAGTGACCCCCATAGAGCCCCCAGTAGATAGTGCCCACAATAAAGCCCCCTGTAGACAGTGCCCCACATAGAGTCCCCTGTAGACAGTGCCCCACATAGTGCCCCACATATAGCTCCTTGCAGATAGTGCCCCACCTATGCCCCCCCCTGTGGATAGTGCCCCACATATAGCCACCCCTGTATATAGTGCCCCACATAAAAACTGTAGATAAAACACATATGCCCCTATAGATAGTGCCCCACATATAGCCCCCTGTAGATAGTGCCACACATATAGCCCCCCTGTAGGTAGTGCCCCAGATATAGTCCCCTGTAGATAGTGCCCCACAAATTGCCCCGCTGTAGATAGAGCTCCATATATATCCCGCTTTAGATAGTGCCCCACATATAGCCCTCTGTACATAGTGCCCCACATAAAGCTCCCCCTGTAGATAGTGCTCCACCTATAGCCCCTCACACTTTAAACAGAATTTTTTTTTTTACATACTGCCCTGATCCCGTTCCCGCGCCGTCCTCTTGCAATGCAGGCCTGCTGTCTTTTGAACAAGTCTTCTGGGGCTGAATGACAAAAGCGGCGCAATGACATCACCGCGCCACTTACGACGTTAAAAGTCGTTGAATGGCAGGGCAAGTCATTCTACCCTGCCAAGCCCCCTATAGAGCCTCCTGTAGATACGGCCTACATAGAGCCCCTGCAAATAGTGCCTCCCATAGAGCCCCTTGTAGATAGTGGCCACCATAGATCCACCTGTAGAGAGTAGCCCCAAGTCATTCTGCCCAGCCAAGCAGCGCCTTTTATTGACGCAAATGGCGTGATGACGTTATTGCGGCGCTTGCATCGTTGAAAGGCGCTGATTGGCAGGGTGCCTTGCCCTTCCATTCAATGACACAAGTGGCGCGATTACATCATCACATCACTTATTCAGCGCTTATGCAGCGCTTATGCATGTAATTGTATCTGCGTCCTATAGACTCCACCGCAGGCCGCCACCTGAGGCGAGATGCTCATCTTGCCTCATGGACGGTGCGGCCCTGTTTATAAGGCAGCACAAGAAGTGGTGGTTTTTACATAATCACTAATATGGCTGTATATATAATATAATATCCAACATCAACGCGCGTTTCGCGCCTGGCATTTTCTACTGCATGGTTTCCCAGCCTTCACATAAAGTGGTTCTGCAGTGGATAAAAACAGTTAGACATATTGCAGTCTACACTATGTCTATCTTGTTTTATCCTCTGTAGAACCAACCTCATGTGAAGGCTGGGAGACCATGCAGTAGAAATATCAAGTGTGTTCTGATACTTAGTTTACCACATCTAACCTCCTTGGTATTGGGCATGGTGAGATACTTTTCCTGTGTTGAATTTTTATTCAGACGAGATGATACACATTGCACATACTCTTTGTACAAGCTTTTATGTTAACCATATTTTTTAAGGATTTTTGATGATTTTTCATAAATTACTATGTCTTTATCGATACTAAAAATAATCCTAAAATCTAGCAGTTTTCCATCTGGCCACTGAGCTTAAAATGGACTGACACTACCTGTTCTGTAGAGATTACTTCTCAGAAGTCATCTCATTATCTTCACAGGCATGATTATACTGTAATGAAAGGAAACACCTGTATATAGATAGCACAGGATCCACCATCAACAAAAGGTGATGGTCATAGCTCCCTCCTATTCCTTCCAGCACAATGAGCTCTGTATAGATCAAAGAGCATGCCCAGAAAACTCTCCCATGAAAAGTCAATGAATATCTCCAGTCTACAGATTCCTATGGTGCATGTGGCATGGCCGATTCTAGCTTTTCTGCTGCCTGAGGTGAAAATTGAAATGGCTCCCCCCAGGTCTTGATTGACATCCCCCTGGTTGTTCTACTTCACTAGCAGCCTCCTCCATTTCTTGCAGATGCGCCGTTGCCTTGTACTCCCTTGGCATGCGTGGTGCGTACCCAAGTAGTACAAGGCAGTGGCGCATCCAAAGAAGTTGGAGGAGACTGGTAGGGGATGTCAATCAAGCATGGAAAGGTGGGTTTGGAGGCAGAACTATGTGACCCTTCAGGATAGCGGCACTGCCCCACGACCTTTTGATTAAATATTAGCATATAGTGTGCGCCGTTTTAAAAGTTGACTTTATAGATTTTGCTGCATCTAAAAAACATACAAGGGAATGTTTGGAAATATTGTCAGGTCATGTATTACCGAATGGTGGCAGTTCAAGGGGGTTAAAACTACATGACAGGTTCCCATTAAATATACAATGAATTAAAAACAATTCCATTTACTCAAAAATTTGGTTATTAGAACCAAGCACATACATATATACGGAACGAGAACCAAGCTCAGTACATATATACAGTACCAGAACCAAGCTCAGTATATAAATACAGTACTAGAACCAAGTTCAGTACATAAATACAACACCAGAATCAAGCTCAGTACATAAATACAGTACTAGAACTAAGCCCAATACATATATGCATCACCAGAACAAAGCTCAGAACATAAATACAATACCAGAACCAAGCCCAGTACATAAATACAGCACCAGAACCAAGCTCAGTACATATATACAGCAAAAGAACAAAAGCTCATTACATAAATACAGCACCAGAACAAAACTTTGAACATAAAAACCTCACCAGAACAAAGCACAGTACATAAATACAGCACCAGAAAAAAGCTCAGTACATAAATACAGTAATATAACCAAGTAATATTATCAGCACAAATACAGCTCAATTTAGTGCAACCCCTGCCGTATAGGTTAGTTTATCGTAAAACGACACCTCCCAGCATGGCCCAAATAATGGTATGGATATGCTGGGAGTTGCTGTTTCCTAAAAAAAACAAAAAACATCACCACCCATCATCTCGCTGCAGACAATACAGTGACTAAATTACTGATTAGAGGCAGAATAAATTATATTAAGTGACTTACAGGTAACTTCTTCTCAGATTAAAATTTTTCATTTTGTCTTTTGTTCTCCATCCGGTCCAGACCTCGATGAAGACTTCTCCCGTCCACAGCTGATTTTCCGCTCAGATTTCTGCACCTATAAACGAAGATAAAATTCTCATGGTGCCACACACTATGCCCCTAAATATAATAGCGCAATACACTGCCCCTATAATTATAATAGTACAATACACCATTTCCCTGATTATAATAGCACCATACACTGTGTCCCTGATTATAAAAGCACCATACGCTGTGTCTCACACACACACACACACACACACACACACTGTAAAGGATCTGCCAGACACAGCTTCTGTGTCGACGCCCGTGGGTAATCAGTCTGCACCTGCTCCTAAGTCTGAGAGAGTGACACGATCTTCCACCAGTCAGGCTGGGAGGCTGAGGAGTGGGAGAGCCTATAACAGCCTGGCCAGACGGAGCTAGCTCCCACCCTTTGTCTATTTATACCTGCATTTCCTGCTCCTCCTTTGCCTGTGATTCTTTTCTGTTTCCTGGCTCTGCTGCTCCTGCTATGATTATTGACCTTGCTTCATTTTTGACCCTGGCTTTACTGACTACGCTCCTGCTCTGCGATTTGTACCTCGTGCACTCCTGGTGTGACTCAGCTCGTTCACTACTCTTGTTGCTCACTGAGTTGCCGTGGGCAACTGCCCCATTTCCCTTAGCTTCTGTGTACCCTTGTCTGTTTGTCTGTCGTGCACTTATTGAGCGTAGGGACCGTCGCCCAGTTGTACGCCGTCGCCTAGGACGGGCCGTTGCAAGTAGGCAGGGACTGAGTGGCGGGTAGATTAGGGCTCACCTGTCTGTCTCCCTACCCCGTCATTACACACACACACACACACACACACACACAGTGACCCATGAAGATAGTGCCCCCCATAGAGCCCCCAGTAGATAGTGCTCCACATAGAGCCCCCGGTAGATAGAGCCCCCAGTAGATAGTGCCACCCATAGAGCCCCCTGTAGACAGTACCCCACATAGTGCCCCCTGTAGACAGTGCCCCACACACGTACTGCCCCCTATAGAGACTCCTGTACATACAGCCCACATAGAGCCCCTGTAAATAGTGCCCCCCATGGAGCCCCCTTTAGATAGTGCCCCACATAGATCCACCTGTAGAGAGTAACCACTGTCTATAGTGCCTCACATACAGCCCCCTGTAGATAGTGCCCCACATATAGCCCCCTGTAGATAGTGCCCCACATATAACCACACCTGTATATAGTGCCCCACATATAGACTGTAGATAGTGCAACACATATATCCCCCGGTAGATAGTTCCCACATATAGCCCCCTGTAGATAGTGCCCCAAATATAGCCCCCCTGTAGGTAGTGCCCCAGATATAGTCCCCCTGTAGATAGTGCCCCACATATACCTTCCCCTGTAGATAGTGCCTCACAAATAGCCCCGCTGTAGATAGTTCCCCACATATAGCCCCCTGTAGATAGTGTCCCACATAAAGCCCCCTGTAGATTGTGCCCAACATATAGTCCCCCTGTAAATAATGCCTCTTATATAGCCCCCTGTAGATAGTGCACCACATATAGCTCCCCTGTAGATAGTGCTCCACATATAGCCCCTCACACTTCTAACAGAAAATTTTTTTTTACATACTGACCTGATCCCGTTCCCACGCCGTCCTCTTGCAATGCAGGCCTGCTCTCTTCTGAACAGGTCTTCTGGGGCTGAATGAAACAAGCAGCGCAATGACATCACCATGCCGCTTACGTAGTTAAAAGGCGCTGAATAGCAGAGCAAGTCATTCTGCCCCTGCCAAGCCCCCTATAGAACCTCCTGTAGATATGGCCCACATAGAGCCCCTGTTAATAGTGCCCCAATAGAGCCCCATGTAGATAGTGCCATACGTAGCCCCCCCCCCCGTAGATAGTGGCCCCCATAGACCCACCTGTAAGAGTAGCCCTAAGTCATTCTGCCCTGCCAAGCAGCGCCTTTCATTGACGCAAACGGCGTGATGATGTAATTGCGCCGCTTGCATCGTTGAAAAGGGCTGATTGGCAGGGTGCCTTGCCCTTCCATTCAATGACGCAAGCGGCGCGATGACATCATCACATCACTTATTCAGCGCTTCTGCAGCGCTTCTGCATGTTATTGTATCTGCGTCCTACAGACGCAAGTAGAATTATAGTGGAGGAGGGGGTGGCGGCAGCTGGTTTCTGTTGTGCCCCCGCCCCCTCAGAGAGGCAGCAGGCCACCGCCTGAGGCGAGATGCTCATCTCGCCTCATGGATGGTGCAGCCCTGTTTATAAGGCAGGACATGAAGTGGTGGATTTACATAGTCACTATTAAGGCTGTATATATAATAGAATATCCAACGTCAAGTATACAATGCATTTGCAAAAATGCCAAAAAATGATACATATTTATTGTACCAGTAAAATATGCTTAATACACAAGCTCAAAACATGAGTTAACCTCACCCACCATATACCATAATAACTGCCTTTATACTGTCCAGCACCCCAACGCGCGTTTCACACCAGGCTTTTTCTACTGCATGGTGTCCCAGCCTTCACATAAAGCAGTTCTGCAGAGGATAAAAGCAGATAGACATATTGCAGTCTACACTATGTCTATCTGGTTTTATCCTCCGCAGAACCACTTTATGTGAAGGCTGGGAGACCATGCAGTAGAAATATCAAGTGTGTTCTGATACTTAGTTTACCACATCTAACCTCCTTGGTATTGGGGATGGTGAGATACTTTTCCTGAAGACAGTGTGTTGAATTTGTATTCAGACAAGATGATACACCATATATTTTAGGGATTTTTGATGATTTTTCTTACATTTTCTATGTCTTTATCTATACTAAAAATAATCATCTGGCCACTGAGCTTGCAATGGACTGACACTACGTGTTCTGTAGAGATTACTTCTTAGAAGTCATCTCATTATCTTCACAGGCATGATTATAATGAAAGGAAACACCTGTATATAGATAGCACAGGATCCACATCCACAAAAGGTGATGGTCATAGCTCCCTCCTATTCCTTCCAGCACAATGAGCTCTGCATAGGTCAAAGAGCATGCTTAGAAAATTCTCCCATGAAAAGTCAATGAATATCTCCGGTCTACAGATTCCTATGGTCCATGTGGCAGGGCCGATTCTAGCTGTTCTGCTGCCTGAGGCGAAAATGGAAATGGTGCACCCAGGTCTTGATTGAAATCTCCCTGGCTGTTCTACATCTCTAGCAGCCTCCTCCAACTCTTGCAAATGCGCCATTGCCTTGTACTCCCCTGGCATGTGTGGTGTGTACCCAAGTAGTACAAGGCAGTGGTGCATTCAAGAAAGATCACCTTAAAGTCTGCAAAATGTGTTTGTTTTTCTATATCATATTTAATTAAATGCATATAAAAGAACACCTGCAATCTTATCTTTTAGGTTGTGGTTTAATTTGTGTTATTTTACAAAAAAAATTTACCTTTCATAGAGAAGCCTATAGAGAAAAACACCTGAAAAAATGGCATGCCTTAAAGGGGTTTTCCCATGAAGGAAATGTATGACATATCCACAGGATATATAATAAATGTCAGATAGATGCGGGTCCCACCTCTGGGACCCGCACCTATCTCTAGAAGGTGGCCCCCTAATCCCCGTTCTAGCTTTTTGTGCTCATGCTGACTCCTGGCCACTTACTGATTATATGGTCGGGTGTTAGGGAAATAGCATAAGTCGCTGGGCTATGCGTTTCCGTAACTCTGTCTAGACATAGATGCGGGTCCCAGAGGTGGGACCCGCATCTATCTGACATTTATGACATATCCTGTGGATATGTCATAATGTCCTTCATGGGAAAACCCCTTTAACCCGTTAGTGACCGCCAATACGCCTTTTCACGGAGGCCACTAATGGGCTTTAGTCTGATGCATAAGCCTTTTTACGGCACTGCATCAGAATAAAGTAAACAGAGCAGGGAGACGTAGCTGAGGGCTGGGGGCGTCCCTGCTTGACCGGGTGAGATCGATATTAGTATCGATCTCACCCGTTTAACCCTTCAGATGCGGTGCGTAGTAGCGTGCACCGCATCTGAGTGGTTTTTGGAGAGAGGGAGGGAGCTCTCATCCCACTGACACCCGGCGATAAGATCACCTAGTGTCTGTGTCTCCGATGGCAGTCGGGGGCCTAATAAAGGCCCCCAGGTCTGCCTGTAGCGAATGCCTGCTAGATCATGCCGCAGGCATGACCTAGCAGATGCCTGTCCGTGTTAAACGGACAGGCAGTAATACACTGCATTACAAAAGTATTGCAGTGTATTATAATAGCGATCGGATTATCGCATATTAAAGTCCCCTAGTGGGACTAGTAAAAAAGTTTAAAAAAAAGTTTAATAAAGTTAATGAAAAAAAATGTGAAAAAAAAAATTAAAAACCTACTTTTTCCCCTTACAAACTGCTTTAGTATTAAAAAACCCAAAATAAAGTAAAAAAGTTACACATATTTGGTATCGCCGCATCCGTAACGACCCCGACTATAAAGCTATTATATTACTTAACCCGCACGGTGAACGCCGTAAAAAACTTAAATAAAAAACGACTGAAAAATTGCTGTTTTCTGTGAATCCTGACTTTAAAAAAATGTGATTAAAAAGTGATCAAAAAATCGCATCTACTCCAAAATGGTACCAATAAAAACGACATGTCTTCCCACAGAAAAAAAAGCCCTCATACAACTGCATCGGCGAAAAAATAAAAACGTTACGGCTCTTCAAATATGGAGACACAAAAACAAATAATTTTGAAAAAAAAGCGTTTTTACTGTGTAAAAGTAGTAAAACATACAAAAACTATACAAATTTGGTATCGTTGCAATCGTAACAACCCGCTGAATGAAGATATTGTGTTATTCATACCACACGGTAAACGGGGTAGATTTAGGACGCAAAAAAGTGTGGCGAAATTTCAGATTTATTTCTATTCCCCCCCAAAAAAAGTTAATAAAAGTTAATCAATAAATAATATGTACCTCAAAATGGTGCTATTAAAAAATACAACTTGTCCTGCAAAAAACAAGACCTTATACAGCTATGTCGACGCAAAAATAAAAAAGTTATAGCTCTTGGAATGCGACGATGGAAAAACGTAAAAAATAGCTTGGTCATTAACCCCTTAATGACCAAGCTAGTTTGGACCTTAAAGGGGTTGTCCAGGAAAAAAATAATTTCTAAAAAATGTCCCCCAGCCTTGATTTGCCTTCCCTAATACCCCCTATTAAACTTCTAACCAGTTTCTGTTTGATTTCCATCGTCACTGCTGCTTTTTCTGTTTGTTTACATCCCTTGCTGTTTGTTTACATCTTTTACTGGCTGTTTCCTGTCTTGTAACCCACTATACCCATGATCCCCGGCTGCATCTGAGGAGACAGTTGCATCTTCCCCCTTCCTCCAAAGCACCTCAGCTATTTGCATACTGCCACGCCCCTCTATGGTCACATGGTCCTTACCTGCTCTAATTACAGATTACAGGCAGACGGCTCCCTCCCTGCACACTGTCTGAGGCCGGATTACACCAGCGTGTGCCTTTTGCTTGCGCAAAAAACACGTCGTTTTGTGCGCGCAAAAGGTACATAACAGCTCCGTGTGTCAGCCCCGTATGATGCGCGGCTGTGTGATTTTCGCGCAGCCGCCATCATTATGACACTGTTTATATGTTTGTAAACAGAAAAGCACGTGCTTTTCTGTTTTCATTCATACTTTTTACTGCTGTTGCGCGAATCACGCGCGTACCACGGAAGTGCTTCCGTGTGCTGTGATTGATTTTCACGCACCCATTGACTTCAATGGGTGCGTGATGCGCGAACAACACACAAATATCGGACATGTCGTGAGTTTTACGCAGCGGACACACGCTGCATGAAACTCACAGACAGTCTGCACGGCCCCATAGACTAATATAGGTCCGTGTGAGGCGCGTGAAAATCACGCGCGTTGCACGGACGTATTACACGTTCGTCTGAATAAGCCCTTACACAGTAATAATCATCATTATCCTTTGTGTCTCCATCTATCCCTGATCTAAGTCCAGTCACCCGTCTCCCTCCCCCGCCCCTTCCACAGCCTAATAAATGTCAGGGTATGTTCACAGGCAAAGACGTCTCAAAATACGGAGCCGTTTTCAAGAGAAAACAGCTCCTGATTTTCAGAAGTTTTTTGTGCAAATCGCGATTTTCTCTGCGTTTTTTACGCCCGTTTTTGAAGCTTTTTCACTACAGTCTATGGAAAATGGCTCCAAAAACGTCTCAAGAGGTTTCCTGCACTTCTTTTTCGCGGTCGTTTTTTTATGTGTAAAAAAAACACATTAAAAAAACGCTCCTTCGGAACAGAACGCCGTTTTCCCATTGAAATCAATGGGCAGATGTTTGGAGGCGGATTTTTCTGTCGTTTTTCGGGAGTTTACGGCCCGAAAAACGGACGAAAATAGGCCGTGTGAACATGCCCTAAGTCTGCCCACTCCACCTAAGTCCGACATCTTGGTACACACAATCCAGTCAGCACATTTACCTCACCTGCTGCTGGATCTGTTCCAATAGATCCTGTATTAATTAGGCCCTGTTCACACTGAGTTTTTTTGCTGGCAGAAAATTCTGCATCAAGATTCTGTCTTGAATTTGGAGGCAGATTTTGACCTGCCTGCACGCCGTTTGCCACGTTTTTTGCCCGCGGCCATTGAGGGAAAAAGAAGCGACATGCCCTATCTTCGGGCGTTTACTCCTCTGACCTCCCTCTGACATCTATGGGAGGCAGAGAAAGCGTTTTTCGCAGCGTTTTTGCCCGTTGCGCTCAATGCCCGCGTGCGAAAATCGTGGCAAACGGCGTGGAGGAAGATCAAAATCTGGCTGAAAATTCAAGCGAAATTTTGAGGCAGAATTTTCTGCCTGCAAAAAACTGTGTGAACAGGGCCTTAGAGTGAAGCAAACGCCAAACACTACTCCAAACAATGGTAAAACGTTTCTTTTTTTTTTACATAATTTACTATAAATGTATGTAAGGCCCCATACACACTAACGTGCTTTTGTGGGCGCAATTCCCCCGAAAATCCACGAGAGAATTGCGGCCCCATTCAATACCTTCTATAGATACTGCCACAGCCCCCCTGTAGGTAATGCCACACAGCCCCCTGTAGGTAATGCCACACAGCCCCCCTGTAGGTAATACCACACAGGCCCCCTGTACGTAATGCCACACAGCCCCCCTGTACGTAATGCCACACAGCCCCCCTGTAGGTAATGCCACACAGCCCCCTGTAGGTAATGCCACACAGCCCCGCTGTAGGTAATGCCACACAGCCCCCCTGTAGGTAATGCCACACAGCCCCCCTGTAGGCAGTGCCACACATCCCCCTTGTAGGCAGTGCCACACAGCCCCTGTAAGTAATGCCACACAGCCCCCTGTAAGTAATGCCACACAGCCCCCCCTGTAGGTAATGCCACATAGCCCCCCCTGTAGGTAATGCCACATAGCCCCCCCTGTAGGTAATGCCACATAGCCCCCCTGTAGGTAATGCCACATAGCCCCCCCTGTAGGTAATGCCACATAGCCCCCCCCCTGTAGGTAATGCCACATAGCCCCCCCTGTAGGTAATGCCACATAGCCCCCCTGTAGGCAATGCCACCCTCCGTACTTTCCTGTAGGGGACGGCTCTGGAGAAATCCCTCACTTCACTGTCCATATATGAACAGTGAAGTGAGGTACTTCTCCTAGCCCCCCCTGTAGGTAATGCCACATAGCCCCCCCTGTAGGTAATGCCACATAGCCCCCCCTGTAGGTAATGCCACATAGCCCCCCCTTTAGGTAATGCCACATAGCCCCCCCTGTAGGTAATGCCACATAGCCCCCCTGTAGGTAATGCCACATAGCCCCCCTGTAGGCAATGCCACCCTCCGTACTTTCCTGTAGGGGACGGCTCTGGAGAAATCCCTCACTTCACTGTCCATATATGAACAGTGAAGTGAGGTACTTCTCTTGGAACGGAATCCCCGGCCACATCGGCGGGGATTCCGCTTCAGAAGTCCCTGACGTCACTGTCCATATATGGACACAGTGAAGTCAGTGATTTCTCCTGGAGCGGAATCCCCGGCCACATCGGCGGGGATTCCGCTTCAGAAGTCCCTGACGTCACTGTCCATATATGGACACAGTGAAGTCAGTGACTTTTCCTGGAGCGGAATCCCCGGCCAATTCGCCGGTGATTCCGCTTCAGAAGTCACTGTGTCCGTATATGGACACAGTGAAGTCCGTGACTTCTCCTGGAGCGGAATCCCCGGCCACATCGGCGGGGATTCCACTTCATTAGTCCCTGACGTCACTGTCCATATATGGACACAGTGAATTCTGTGACTTCTCTTGGAGCGGAATCCCCGGCCACATCGGCGGGGATTCCGCTTCATTAGTCCCTGACGTCACTGTCCATATATGGACACAGTGAAGTCAGTGATTTCTCCTGGAGCGGAATCCCCGGCCACATTGGCGGGGATTCCGTTTCAGAAGTCCCTGACGTCACTGTCCATATATGGACACAGTGAAGTCAGTGACTTTTCCTGGAGCTGAATCCCCGGCCAATTCGCCGGTGATTCCGCTTCAGAAGTCACTGTGTTCATATATGGACACAGTGAAGTCCGTGACTTCTCCTGGAGCGGAATCCCCGGCCACATCGGCGGGGATTCTGCTTCATTAGTCCCTGACGTCACTGTCCATATATGGACACAGTGAAGTCTGTGACTTCTCCTGGAGCGGAATCCCCAATCCCGGGTTTGGGGATTCCGCTCCTACAGTGAGCAAATAAACACCCTCCTCCTCCTCCTCACATGCGCTTCGGACTGTGAGGAGGAGAAGGAGAGAGCGAGCTACGGCCGTCACAGTGCACACCGACACCACATATTAAAACTTGCGCATGCGCAATGAAACACTGCTGCTGAAGACCCAGCCATATCATTTAACAGAGCATGCGTGGTAGTGTCAACCACGCATGCTCTAAGCAGATGGGGAAAACACGTGGTACAGTTACGTCATTTATGACGTAGCCGTACACTGTGCAAACCGGAAACCGCAAACCGGAAGTTAGGCACGAATGGACGGGTATGCACAGGAAGTGCAAATTTTACATGGACAAGCGGTCACGTGACGGAAGAGGGGATACGACGATACAGCCAGCTAATCAAACGTAAGTACATTACAAAGTTAAATGTTTTTTATTGTTTAGTTTAATTAAAAGTAATTTTTTACTTCCGGAAAACCCCTTTAATGACCAAGCCAGATTTTTCAAATCTGGTATGTCTGACTTTATCAGAGAATAACTCTGCGAAAGTTTTGAATATCCAAGTAATTCTGACATTGTTTTTTCGTCACATGTTGTACTTTATTTTAGTGGTAAAAGTAGACTGATACAATTTGCGGAAATTAATTAAAAAATAGAAAAATGTAAGAAATTTTGTAAAAATTAACATTTTTCCCTATTTTTAACCACAATATGTCACATATGTACACACATACTGTACAATTTTTTTTATTAAATATATATTTCCATCTCTTTACTCTATTTTGGCAGCACTTTTGAAAAAATTAAATACATTTTCAGCAATTTAGAGGACTTACAAATTGAATAATAATTTTTTACATTTTGAAGTACATTTTGTTTTCAGAGCCAGCCAGGTTTTCAGAGCCAGCCAGGTTTTCAGAGGCTCATAGGTCTCAGAATGATGGAAACCCCCACAAATGACCCCATTTAGAATACTAGACCCCATAAGGTATTAATCTAGGGGTATAGTAATCATTTTGACCCCACAGTTCTTTGCTAAATTTAATGCATAGCAGGTGAAAATAAATTAAATTTCACTTTTTTCCTAAAAGTATCAGTATGAAGACCGATTTCTTTGTAAAGCGAACATGAAAATGAAGAATCACACCACAAAATCTATCACCCTGTTTCTCCTGTTTTCAAAAATACCCACATTGTGGCCCTAATGCGTTGGTTGGACACACGGCAGGGCCCAAAAGGAAGGGAGCACCCGGAGGCTTTCAGGACTCATATTTTGCTTGAAAATGTTTTAGGCCCCACTGTACATTTGGAGAAGCTTTGAGCTGTCAGAACGATAGAAACTCACCATAAATGACCCCATTTAGAAAACTAGACCCCTTAAGGTATTTATCTAGGGGTATAGTAAGTATTTTGACCCCACAGTTTTTTGCTAAATTTAATGCATAGCAGGTGAAAAAAACAAAAAAACACTTTTTTCATAAAAGTATCAGTTTGAAGACCAATTTCTTTGTAATGCAAACATGAAAATGAAGAATCACACCACAAAATCTATCACCCTGTTTCTCCTGTTTTCAAAAATACCCACATTGTGGCCCTAATGCGTTGCCTGGACACATGGCTGGGCCCAAAAGGAAGGGAGCACCCGGAGGCTTTCAGGACGCATATTTTGCTTGAAAATGTTAGAGGCCCCACTGTACATTTGGAGAAGCTTTGAGCTGTCAGAACGACAGAAACTCCCCATAAACGACCCCATTTAGAAAACTAGACCCCTTAAGGTATTTATCTAGGTTTATAGTAGGTATTTTGACCCAACAGGTTTTTGCTAAATTTAATGCATAGCAGGTGAAAAAATAAAAAATTCACTTTTTTCATAAAAGTATCAGTTTGAAGACCAATTTCTTTGTAAAGCGAACATGAAAATGAAGAATCACACCACAAAATCTATCACCCTGTTTCTCCTGTTTTCAAAAATACCCACATTGTGGTCCTAATGCATTGCCTGGACACACGGTAGGGCCCAAAAGGAAGGGAGCACACGGAGGCTTTCAGGGCACCAATTTTGCTTGAAAATGTTTTAGGCCCCAATGCCCATTTGGAGAGGCTTTGAACTGACAGAATGATAGAAACCCCCAAGAAATGACCCATTCTTAAAACTACACACCTTAAGCTATTCAGGAGTGTAGTGACCATGCTGACCACTATGTTCTCATAAAGGAGGTATGTCCTGAAAAATGTATTTGCCTGTTTGACTATGTCTTGCTAACAAAGCAATTGTCCCACATTTGTGTCATTCTGATGCCGTTGTGAACAGCATTCTAGTCTGATATATAATAAATTATAGTGGGAAAAATCAACTGTTCTGGAGTGAACGGCAATATATTTATAAAAAAATGGAGGAAAACGTATCCAACTATGTGGCAAACTGGAGTTTGTTCACGAGATAAAAACACCTGTAGGGCTATGATGACATCTTGTTTTTAATAGTGACTGGTCATACAACGTCTCTTTAGCCTCATCAATCCCTATATAAGGGACGAACGTACCAAGCGACGCGGTACACCATAACAGACCCCTGCCCGGCAAGGTAGGAACCGCTATGCACACTAAACAACCAATCACCTACAGAATATATAAAGGGACAGTGTCCAAAACCATATATAGGAACTGTAAAGGATCTGCCAGACACAACTTCTGTGTCGACGCCCATAGTTAATCAGTCTGCACCTGCTTCTATGTCTGTGAGACTGACTCCATCTTCCACCACCCAGGATGGCAGGCTTAGGAGTGGGAGAGCCTATCACAGCCTGGCCAGACGGAGCTAGCTCCCGCCCTCTGTCTATTTATATCTGCCTTTCCTGTTCCTCCTTTGCTTGTGATTCTTCTCTGCTGGTTTCCTGGCCCTTCTGCAGCTTCTTGAACTACTGATCCTCTGCTTGTGATTGACCTTGGCTTTACTGACCACTCTTCTGCTCTGCATTTTTGTACCTCGCTCATCTCCTGGTTTGACTCGGCTCGTTCACTTCGCTTGTTGCTCACGGTGTCCCCGTGGGCAGCTTCCCCATTTCCCTGGCTTCTTTGTACCCTTGTCTGTTTGTCTGTCGTGCACCTATTGAGTGTAGGGACCGTCGCCCAGTTGTACCCCGTCGCCTAGGGCGGGTCGTTGCAAGTAGGCAGGGACTGAGTGGCGGGTAGATTAGGGCTCACCTTTCTGTCTCCCTACCCCGACATTACAGGAACAGTAAAGGATCACTAGTCTCCAAAATAATGTCAGTATTGCCAGAAGTATTGTCGGGTGTAAGAGATCCAGTAAAAACCAGAAGAAAACTGTAGTAAAGCTCATGGAGTATTGATATGGAACAGCTCGATTATTAGAGATCCTCCAAATAAAAAAAATATGCCCATTTCACGATACAGTAAAACAAATTGAGCTTTGTGCGGTAGGGCATAGTCATTACAGGTCATTACATTTTGGAAAAAAAAAAGATATGCCATTTCAGTGACAACATAGGGTCACATTTTGACCCTTATGCTTTTTATCTATGTGTGTAGTGAGTATTTAGACCCTGCAAATATTGAGGCCTTAATATTTAGCGTGCCTTTTCTCCTGTGCTTCAAGATATTCATCTAGGGGTATAATGGAAATTTTTAGTTCTATTTAGTGGTTTTACTGGGATGTCAGGATTGCACATCAGAACTCAGAATTGAAGGAGTGCTAGGAGGTTTTTAGGGCCCACTTTTTACTCGTAAGATTTTATCCAACACGGGTGCAATAACATTTAGAAAATTCATAAAATGCCTCCTTGAATAAAATTGAAACTTTCAAGGTATTCATCTAGGGGTATAATGGGAATTTTTAGTTTTATTTGGTAGTTTTTGTTTTTTTTTAAATGTCAATTGGGACAAAATGGGAAATAAAATAAATTTTAGAAAGTAAATACCCAGGCGATAGGAGAAGTCAGGAAGAAAAGGGACTTAATTAAAATCAACAGAGGTGTGGTATATTCGAAAGCACTCTCCAATGCAGAGGCCCGGTTTAGAGGGGCAGGTCTCACAGTAGTGAGTGGTGTCTTTCCTAATGCCCATCATCGAGCACACTCGACACCTTCTTTGGGGCCTCCTTTTCTTTTCAGTGGGGGGAAGTATGCCAGGGAAATGCTGCCCATGAACAATTCTTGAGCCCACTATTCCAGAAGCACTGCTGCTTCCACTGCCGCTCTCCCCTTCCTGGTCTCCAAAAATCAAAGTTGTAATAATTTTTTTTTGAAAATTAAGAAAAGTCCCCCTATGGCCTGCACTTTTATACAAAACAAAGGAATTATATAGTGCCACTTGTGTCAGGTATACGGCCAATTTTTTATACCAGGTTCTTGTTTTTCTGAGGGCATTGTAGGGTTGCAGAACCTGGTCCGAAAGATCCACCCCTCCCATGAACTGGTTGTAATCCTGGATACACACAGGCTTGATGGTGTGCTCTGTGGTTCCTCGCACTGGGACAGGGCTGGATCGGTCTGCATGGAGAGTGGTCAATACAAGGACATCACGCTTGTCCTTGTATTTGACCAGCAACAAATTGTCACTGCATACAGCCCTGCTTTCCCCTCGGTGCACTGTATGATCTACAAAGTCCTTGGGGAGACCCTTTTGGTTTCTCCTGATTGTGCCGCATGCTGCGGTTCCTCTAACAGCAAGGCATTTCAAAAGGGGGACACTATTGTAAAAATTGTCAATATATAGATGGTATCCCTGGTCTAGTATGGGGTGCAGCAAATCCCATACTATCTTCCCACTTATTCCTAGGACAGGGGGACAGTCCGGGGGCTCTATTGCAGAATCTTTTCCCTCATAGATTCTGAATTTAAAAGTGTTCACACACTTTATACAGCTTCACGCCATACCTAGACCTTTTGTTGGGCAGGTACTGGCAGGTACTGGCGGAAATGTAGCCTGCCTTTGAAATGAACCAAGGATTCGTCCACTGCAATGCATTTTTGTGGGGTGTAAATCTCTTTAAGTTTTGAATTATAGTGGTTCACTACAGGTCTAATTTTGAACAGTCTGTCAAAACTGGGGTCATTTGTGGCTGGGCATTCCTCATTGTTGTTATAATGTAGGAACCGTAGCAGGATCTCGAAACGAGCACTAGGCATGGTGAGCCGGTAAAGTGGGCAATGGTGTAGCATATCAGTGCTCCAATAGGAGCGAATAGAGGGCTTTTTTGTAATGCCCATGTTAAGTAATAGGCTCCAAAATTTCAGTATTTCATTTGAATTGGTAGGGGTCCATTTTTGGGGCCTGGCATAGTAACTGTTGGGATTGCGGGCAATAAATTGTGCCGCATAAATATTTGTCTGCTGTACCATAAGACAAATTAGTTCATCAGAGAAATATAATTTAAAAAAATCTATCTCTCTGAATCCAGTAGTGTCCACGTTGGTGCCTGGGGTGGCAGTAAATTCAGGCACCTGGGGCATATAATTATCAGGGGCAATCCACGCAGGGGCATCTGAATTTGGTTGTGCTTGCGCACTAGCCCTAGAACGTCTACGGGGGGGTTCATCACTAGATGTGTCACTTGAGGATGATGACATCAAAAATGTCACCTCATCTCCACTGTCAGACTCTGACTCTGCACAGAATAAGGTGTACGCCTCTTCAGCAGTGAACACTCGCTTTGTCATTATAATAGTTTTTAACTCCCTGAACCTCTAACCCTAATTAGCCCTACCTAATACCCTAATGCTAAATTATTTGTAACTAGCCCTGACAGTACCTAACCTTACACCACGTACACTCTAACAAGCTAGTCTGATACTATCCCTAACTAACTTACTATCCCTGTCGCTCACTAACAAACTTTTTTTATAGGGTTTTTTTTATATATTTTTTTTTATATTTTTTTTATATATATTTTTTTAGTATTTTTACAAGAACAAAAAAACTGAACTGATTCAGTGATGCCTGTCACTAGGCAACAGACGATACTGATTGGGTGATGTGGCACACTGGGGTGCTGATGAGGCAAAAGGATTTGCTGATGGGGCACAGGGATGTGCTGATGGAGCACAGGAGGTGACTGACTAGCTGTGGGAGTGACTGGTCAGCACAGGGGGTGACTGATCAGGCTGTGGGGGTGACTGGTCAACACAGGGGGTGAATAGTCAGCACAGGGGGTGACTGGTCAGCACAGGGGGTGACTGATCAGGCTGTGGGGGTGACTGGTAAGCACAGGGGTTGACTGGTCAGCACAGGGGGTGACTGGTCAGCACAGGGGGTGACTGGTCAGCACAGGGGGTGACTGGTCAGGACAGGGGGTGACTGAGCAGGCTGTGGGGGTGACTGGTCAGCACAGGGGGTGACTGGTCAGCACAGGGGGAGACTGGTCAGCACAGGGGGAGACTGGTCAGCACAGGGGGAGACTGGTCAGCACAGGGGGTGACTGGTCAGCACTGGGGGTGACAGGTCAGCACAGGGGGTGACAGGTCAGCACAGGGGGTGACAGGTCAGCACTGGGGGTGACTGGTCAGCACTGGGGGTGACAGGTCAGCACAGCGGGTGACAGGTCAGCACAGAGGGTGACTGGTCAGGCTGTGGGTGTGACTGATCGGGCTGTGGGGGTGACAGGTCAGCATTGGGGGTGACAGGTCAGCACTGGGGGTGACTGATCAGGCTGTGGGGGTGACTGATCAGGCTGTGGGGGTATATTTAATTCACAAGTAAAATTAGAATCCGTCTCTGATCTCCTCTCAAAACCAACAGAGGAGCTCAGAGACGGAGACTATAGAAAAACAAGTCCTGCCTACGTCACACTAACTGTGATTGGTCTGTCTGCACTGACAGACCTATCACAGCGATCACCGACAGGGGACCACTTTCATTGGTCCCCTGTCGGCTAGCTCTGTTGCTAAGCTGTCTCGGACAGCAGTTTGCAGTGAACTGTCACCTCGCCCCGCGGCGCTGTGACAGTTTAACTGCATCACGTACATACACGTGGGAATGCGCTAACCAGCCGCATTCGCCGACGTGCATGTACGTGAAAATGCGGGAAGGGGTTAAGGTCTAAAATAGACTGGTCATTAAGGGGTTAACCCCTTAAAGTCCAAGCCATTTTTTGTTTTTGTCGTTTTTCACTTCCCGCCTTCTGAGAGCCATAACTTTTTTATTTTAACATCAATGGAGTGTTGTGATGGCTTATTTTTTTGTGGGCGGAGTTGTAGTTTTTATTGGCACCATTTAAAGTACCATATAATGTACTGGAAAATGGAAAAAAAATTCTTTGTGGGGTGGAATTGGAAAAAAAAGCGATTAGTCCATTGTTACTTGGGTTTCGTTTTTACAATTTTCACTGTGCGGTAAAAATGTACATTTTGTTCAGTGTTAAGATGACCAAAAAACAGCAATTGTTTTTTTACATTTTTGTTTTTTACGCCGTTTACCGTGTTAAATAATGTTTTATTATAATAGTTCTATTGAGACGTTTATATAAATTTTGTTTGGTTTTTATTTTTTAAATGACATTAGAGGAAGAATGGGAAAAAGTTTTTTTTTTAACTTTTAATAATTTTATTTTTTTTCACTACTGAAAACTTTCTTTAACAAATTTTTACACTTTTTTATTTGTCACCCTAGGGGATTTCAACCAGCGATTACCACTGTAATTGTTAAAAACGAAGAAAGGCAGACCTAGGGGCCTTCCCTAGGCTCCCGGGCAGCGAAGACAGCCATCGACACCCCACGATCGCTTCGCGGGAGGGCGATGGGCTGTCGGAGGGGGCTTAGCCCCCTCTTAATAACAACTTAGATGTCACGGTCGCTATTCACCGCGGCATCTAAGTGGTTAAAACGTCCAAGAAAAAAATTATCGCTTTCCTGGCCATTAGTGCAAGATGTCAGTTGTAATACACAGCTGACACCCACAGCGTATGGAGTGGGCTTCATACTTTAGTCCCCGCACCATGACGTGCAGTTACGTCATGGTGTGTTAAAGGGTTAAGCAAGCTGCATTTAATAAACATGTCACTGCCAATAAAATACCACTAAAATGCTGCAAATGTAGACCAGGGGTCAGCAACGTACGGCACATGTGGCACAGCTGGCACATGGAGCATGTTTGCCTGGAAAAGTCATAAGCCCATCAAAAGCTTCCCAGCCTAAACCTAGCCCAACTCCACTCCCTTGGCTCGATTAGTGGCTCTAGTGTGCTCCGACATCATTTGTTTCTTCAGGTCAGGGAACGCACAGCTCTTGCGAGAGATTACACTACAGAAACCAGTAAAGTCATTCTAGAGCCGTCAATGAAGCCAAGGGAGCGCCATTCGGCCGGAATGTAGGCGCCAGTCCCATTCTATGAACAGCCACTGTCGCCCTTGAAATAACATATCCCCTCATCCATCATAATCCACACAAGGAACAATAAGTGAGCTCATCTCTGAGCAGATGTAACTTATTTTTTTACATATCTGTGTAGCAGATTTTCTCACACATAAATTCCCTCCCCAGCCCGTCATGAAGCAGGCGTACTGCAGACCACTCTGAGACCTGTGTCCAGTTCAGTCACCTCATATGCACCACAGATGGATCGTCTATGCAAAGGTCAGGTACAAGTAAGTTTCATGAACTGATTAATTATTTTATATCACATACATAGTAACAGTTTGTGTTGTATGACTTTCTTGTTGCGTGGCACACTGAGTACATCATAATTGATTTTTTTTGATTTTTTTTTGAATGGGCACGCCATACAAAAACAGTTGCCGACCCCTGTTGTAAACATTTTCATATTTTACTATTGACTTTTAGCTAACATCTGGTGTCTTAGCCAAAAAATAAAAACACTGCTTAACACTGTGTGTGAAACCTGAATACAATGGGGGTAATGTATCAACTTTTATATGCCAGAAGAATCGCAAAGGATGCAAAAGTTAAAAAATGCCCTTTTGGGATGTTGCACCGCATTTGTAGTGACCACACAGGGTTATATAAATTTGGTATTTATTATACACAGAAGTAAATGACAAGAATCGCAATCCAACAAGGATTAGATCAAATTCTTGTAAACTGTAATCCGCCAGAAACCGATGGCTTTTTCATTTTATAATCCACAGGGAATAAATTACAATCTTGTAAACTATAATCCGCCAAGAACAGATGGCTTTTTCAATGAAGGAAACGCAGGATAGAAAATGGTGGATGTCTGTCAGAATTTAACAGATATGTCATATTGTCAACAGGTATTTTTATTCCCTAAGGAGATACTACTTGTAATTGTGCATACAATATTGGTGTTTTCTTACACCAGTTTTATTCCTCTTACTTCAATTCCTTTTAATATTTCGTTTTCTTCAACCTGTATTTCTGTCAATTTCTATGACGCACCTCACAACAATCCTCTCCCTCTCTCGCTCTCCTCAACTGCCTCCCTTCAACTGCCACTGCCTCTAGCTCCTCCCATTTTCCTTTTCTCTCCTACATCCCTATAGCTCCTCCCCTTTTCCTTTCCTGAACAATCCTATTAGAGGGCCGGAGTACTCTCAGTCCGTGCCCTCTGTTCCCAGGCATTCTGCCTTCAACGAGGCCATGCTCCACTGGAGTCAGCCTCCCCCACTGTTGCGGCCACACTTTGTCTGTGCGCCAATACGGCCACTGTGACAAGTGTGGCCGCACACATCTGATCGGATGTGTGTTGCCCTCACTGAGTTTAGACACAGTGAAGGGATCGTAATCTGAGTCAATCCCGTCACCGTTCCAAGCCCACTGACGCCGCAGTCGTACGCGGGGACTGTCCAAGAACTGCAAGCAGTTTATACCAGTCCCCGCACTTCTCCTATCGGTGCCGCACTTGAGGAGCCATGCTCAATTAGAGCCGTTCTCTTTCTCTCCTCTGTCGCAGCTTTCCACCGGAAGCCGCCCCGCTCTGCACTCCGCTCCGCTGTCTCTACAACCCCATCAAGACTGTTAAGGGGACTAAGGTAAGTTCCCTTAACCTGTACACACTTCCTTAAAAGTAGATGTAGCATTAGAAGAAAAAAAATGAGTACAATTTACAGTACAATACATGTATATATGTTTATAAATCTCTATCCACATGTAGAGAAAAAAATCTGCATGGAATTGAGGGCAAGCTGCAGATTTTCAAATTCCCATCATGTTAATTCTGCTGCAGATTTTTATCACAGATTTCACACTTTGCCATGCATACGAGGTAGTCTGACACGTTTTCCATATTTTCTTTTCACTTTAATGTGGAGTGCCAGTTATAAAGGTTTCAAGCGAAAACCCTTTTTTGCCTTACACAGAGACATGGCATAGAACCGAAATATTAAAACAAACTGTCTAACATAGTTAGCAAGCTTTTCATGAAATGTAACAAGTAAGAAGACAGAGGTATGGGTGAGACCTTGAAAACAATAAGATATTTTGTATGACCTTGATATCTTTACAGACCAGAATATTTGCGCTTTTTAATTAGGAAGACCACTTGAAAATATATAATCTTAGCTAAATAAGCTTATTTCTTATTTCTCATTTCTCACTATATTAGTCACTTTGAGGTACATGCAGCTTAAAAGCTGTTTTGTTTTTTTAAGTTTGTGTTTTTACAACTTGCATGATAATAACAGTGATTAAAGAGATATTCCCAAAATTATAAATTATCACCTACCCACAGGACAACTGGGTCAGAGCATCTCCAAAATGGCAGGTCCTTTGGGGTGTTCCTGGTGTGCAGTGGTTATTTGTAACCACAATTGGTCCAAGGAAGGACAACGGTGCACCAGGGACAGGGTCACGGGCACCCAAGCCTCATTGACGCAATGGCTAGCCCTTTTGGTCCAATCTCGCAGAAGCACTATTGTAGAACAAATTGCTGAAAAAGTTAATGCTTACTGGAATAGAAAGCTATGAGAACACACAGTGCATCACAGCTTGCTGTTTTTGGGGTCGCATAGCCGCAGACCGGTTATAGTACCCATGCTGACCCCTGTCCACTGTCCACAAGCGTGTACAAGGGGGCACGTGAGCATCCGAGCTGGACCATAAAGCAATGGAAGAAGGTGACCTGGTCTCATGGATCACGGTTTCTTTTATATCATGTGGAAAATCATGTGTGTGTGTGTGTGTGCGCGAGGCTTACCTGGCGAAGAGATGGCAGCAGGATGCACTATGGAAAGAAGGCAAGCTGATCATATCAGTATAATGCTCTGGGCAATGTTCTGCTGGGAAATCTCGGGTCCTGGCATTCCTGTGGATGTTAATTTGACAAGTACCCCCTATATAAACATTGCTGCAGACCAAGTACAACCCTTCATGGCTACGGCATTCCCTTATGGCAGTGGCCTCTTTTGGCAGGATAATGCACCCAGCCATACTGCAAAAATTATTTAGGAATTGTTTGAGGAACATGACAAATTCTCCAGATCTCAATCCAATAGAGCATCTGTGGGATGTGCTTGAAAAACAAGTCTGATCCATGACAGATATCACAGGACACCTTCAGAGGTCTTGTGGAGTCCATATCTCGACGGGTCACAGCTGTTTTGACGGCATGAGGGGGACCTAATATTAGGTAGCTGTTTCCATGGCCTGAGCGTACTGTCACGTTGGGTTCGTGGATGTTATGGCTGAATGGTATATGTTTAGAATAAACTCTGCTAATTTTGGTGCCTTTGTAAGTTACAATGTCTATATAGTTAGTATTAGTTTATTTTGCATTGTTAATAAAAATAATAAAATATTTGGTCTACATGGATTTGCTGTGGATTTCACCCTTTGCAAGAGTGAAATCCGCAGTGAAAATCCACATTTCCGCACAAGAATTAACAAGCTTCAGATCTGAAAATCTGCAGCATGCTCTGATTTATGCATGGATTTTTTTTTATGCACTACCTGTGGATGAAAACCCTGTGCACATGAATTGTATTCTGCCAAATCTGAACATGGCCTAAAAATAAATAGTTGTCGTATATTGATAAAAGGCCTGCTTTTTTCCTAGAAACAGTTTCATGTTGTCTATGGAGTGTGTCACTTGAATAGGGTGAGCTGCAGCACCAGACAAAGCCCATGGGCATGAGTAGTGCTATGGGTGGAATAGACACTTTTTTCTACTTTTGTACAGACCCTTTAAATAAAAATAAATGTGGAAGAAAAAACATGAAATATAAATTAAGTAATAAAAATAATAATACACATGTATTGTCTAAATACACAATGATTTCACTGATTCAGTCACTGGCAATTTTCCTGTTCAGTCACTAGTAGTCATTATACAGACAAACCTATACACAATTTTTATAAACATATTTGGAACACTTATAACAACCACAGCAAACAAATACCCAATTTATAACCAGTCATGTTTTGCTACTTCTTGTTAAAAAATTTTGTTCGTTTTGTTACTGTTTTCATTTGAACCAGTTTTTCTTAAATGGGTTGTCCGGTTTCAGCAAATGAATGTTATTTTTTTATATAATTAAAAGTTATATGATTTTCCAATATGCTTTCTGCATTCATTCCTCACGGTTTTCATGTTCTCTGCTTGTTGTTATTCAGTAGAAACATTCATTGTTTACTTCCAGTGAATAAAGTTCTGTCCATGATCATGTGATGGACACACAGGTGCACGGCTCGTTAGTTAGTTAGTTTGTGTATCAGAGCTGTGTCTTTTATTGATCCCAGCATCTGTGTGTCCATCACATGACCATGAATGTTCCTACTGAATAACAATATGCAGAGATCTTAAATAAATCGTGAGGAATGAAGAACGTATATTGGAAAATTTTATAACTTTTGATCACACAAAAAAATAAGATTAATTTGCTGAAACCGGACAACCCTTGCTGTAGGCTATAACTACTGAAATGATGGAGCAGTTTTGCTGAAGAGAGTACACATGAGATGGGACACTCATGGAGTAAAGAGAAGGTGTTAAAATGACACAGTCAGCCAACTGCCACTGTCCTTTAGTAAAAGAGATCAGATCCTGTGATGAAAGTGAACATAAATCACTTCTGAGCGCCTGCACTAGCACAACAGTCTTATGCAGTAAAAACACCAGTAAATGAAAGTGCTGTCACTTTACTTTTTCATTAAGCCTCTCAGGACTTGGGATATTAAAAGTGAATGTGCAGCATTTCAATGTATTGTGTGAAGTCACTCATTATACAAGAGTTATAATGTTCTCATTGACAGCACTGGACAAACTTCTCTGGCCTTCTACCTGATAATATTATCTGTAAATGATAGATCAACATACACAAACTAAAAAGAAGTAAAGAATTTATGCTCGTATCCTTTGGATATTGAAAACTATCTTGTTGGGAATTTGCAATGTGAGCTTGCATGTGAAAAAGAACAAACACATTCACTTCTGAAGTATTCTCTGTTTACAGTAGATAAGACCATGACAAGTGGAAAGGTGTTACATATGTTGACAAAACCAATTTATTTCAGTGAGTGCAGGACTTCTGTCACTCCTGTTATTCACATTTGCCATATCGGATTCAATGGGGCCAAGCACACACAAGGTCCTGATGCCGCCTAGTGTCATTACACTATATGTGATGGTGCATACAAGATCCAGACATCAGCCAGCATCAGGACGTTGTGTGCTGGGAAGCCTGAAAGTGAAGAGAACACCGGAGCGGTAAGTAAATAGAAGGGTTTGGTCTGGCGCCTGAAACTATTTTTGTGGTCTGATCTGGGGCCTGAATTAATTTTGGGCTCAGTTCTCTGGTCCGAATTTAGGGATCTGGTGTCTGAATTAAGGCGTCTGGTCTAGAGTCTGAATTAATTTAGGGGTCTGTTCTGGGGGTGGAAAGCCCCTGACGGTGGTTAAATGTTTACGGGTTTTTAAGAGACGCTATCCTTCAGCATCTCAATGAAAATAGATGGGCTAGGAACACACGTAACAGCAGTTTAACCTGCAAAAACGCACACACAATAACAATCAGTTAACAACTGTACCACTTTGCAATTAAACTACATATCAGCTTTGTGTTTGGCATTGTGTGGCACTATGTGTGGCCCTACCCTTACGATTAAATATCAGAATGGGTTTATGAGGAAATGGTCTTTTCAAACAAGTTTGGTGAGCTTCAATGAGGGGGTACGTTCTAGACTTTACCCAGTGAATGATTTTTCCAAAGTTTTTCATATTGTAGTGGAAGTTGGTACATAAAATGAGAATGTTGGGTTCGGGTGAAGTTTGTATAATTGTCTAAATAACTACCTGAAGAATAGAAAACAGAGCGTTGCCATTAATGGAACACATTAAGATTACTAGTGGGGCACCACAATGGTTCTGTTCTGCTTAAAATATTTATTATTGACCTTGTAGATTGCTTATGGAGTAAAATAAAAAATGTAGCAAATTATATTAAACTGTTTAAAGTATTATGTTACAGTTGGATTTGTAGCAGCTATCTCTAGCAACCAGTGGTAGGCAACTGCTACCAAGACAAATAAGATCACGAGATACATCAAAAGAGGCATAAATGCACATAATTAGAGTATAATTTTACTTCTACAGTGAAGGAAATAAGTATCCCTTGCTGATTTTGTAAGTTTGCCCACTGTCAAAGACATGAACAGTCTAGAATTTTTAGGCTAGGTTAATTTTACCAGTGAGAGATAGATTATATTTAAAAAAAAACAGAAAATCACATTGTCAAAATTATATATATTTATTTGCATTGTGCACAGAGAAATAAGTATTTGATCCCTTTGGCAAACAAGACTTAATACTTGGTGGCAAAACCCTTGTTGGCAAGCACAGCAGTCAGACTTTTTTTGTGGTTGATGATGAGGTTTGCTCACATGTTAGATGGAATTTTGGACCACTCCTCTTTGCAGATCATCTGTAAATAATTAAGATTTCGAGGCTGTCGCTTGGCAACTCGGATCTTCAGCTCCCTCCATAAGTTTTCGATGGGATTAAGATCTGGAGACTGGCTAGGCCACTCCATGACCTTAATGTGCTTCTTTTTGAGCCACTCCTTTGTTGCCTTGGCTGTATGTTTCGTGTCATTGTCGTGCTGGAAGACCCAGCCACGAGCCATTTTTAATGTCCTGGTGGAGGGAAGGAGGTTGTCACTCAGGATTTGACGGTACATGGCTCCATCCATTCTCCCATTGATGCGGTGAAGTAGTCCTGTGCCCTTAGCAGAGAAACACCCCCAAAACATAATGTTTCCACCTCCATGCTTGACAGTGGGGACGGTGTTCTTTGGGTCATAGGCAGCATTTCTCTTCCTCCAAACACGGCGAGTTGAGTTAATGCCAAAGAGCTAAATTTTAGTCTCATCTGACCACAGCACCTTCTCCCAATCACTCTCAGAATCATCCAGATGTTCATTTGCAAACTTCAGACGGGCCTGTACATGTGCCTTCTTGAGCAGGGGGACCTTGCGGGCACTGCAGGATTTTAATCCATTACGGCGTAATGTGTTACCAATGGTTTTCTTGGTGACTGTGGTCCCAGCTGCCTTGAGATCATTAACAAGTCCCCCCCGTGTAGTTTTCGGCTGAGCTCTCACCTTCCTCAGGATCAAGGATACCCCACGAGGTGAGATTTTGCATGGAGCCCCAGATCGATGTCGATTGACAGTCATTTTGTATGTCTTCCATTTTCTTACTATTGCACCAACAGTTGTCTCCTTCTCACCCAGCGTCTTACTTATGGTTTTGTAGCCCATTCCAGCCTTGTGCAGGTCTATGATCTTGTCCCTGACATCCTTAAAAAGCTCTTTGGTCTTGCCCATGTTGTAGAGGTTAGAGTCAGACTGATTAATTGAGTCTGTGGACAGGAGTCTTTTATACAGGTGACCATGTAAGACAGCTGTCTTTAATGCAGGCATCAAGTTGATTTGAAGCGTGTAACTGGTCTGGAGGAGGCTGAACTCTTAATGGTTGGTAGGGGATCAAATACTTATTTCTCTGTGCACAATGCAAATAAATATATATAATTTTGACTATGTGATTTTTTTTTTTTTTTTTTTATATAATCTATCTCTCACTGGTAAAAGTAACCTAGCCTAAAAATTCTAGACTGTTCATGTCTTTGACAGTGGGCAAACTTACAAAATCAGCAAGGGATCAAATACTTATTTCCTTCACTGTATGCAAATCAGTGAGACTATGGAACTTTTAAATGGGGTTTGGATGTTGAGAGAAATAATATTACAAAATATGTGTACTGTGCATTTGTGTATAGAAAGAGACCTATTAATTAAGCTGAGCCAAGTGGAGAGGAGACACTCAGTGGACACCTCCCGAAGCTCAGCACTTAATATTGGTCGTGAGCCAATGATATTGCTAGGATTTTTCAGAGCCGAAGTGTTTGTGTGTGAAAAACATAAAGTGCATTACGGTGCAAGGAGTGAGGGGGATACTGCTGGAAGAAGGGGTCAAGTACTGATGACTAATGTAATACGGGGTGAAGAAAAGTAGTCAGATTAGGGAATGTGACAGGCCTGTCCAAAAATATGTGTTTTCAAGGCACGCTTAAAACTGGGAAAGTTGGGAACTAATCTGATTGTTCGGTTGAGCACATTTCAGAGGACTGGTGCAGCAAAAGAAAAATCTTGGAGATTGGCTGTTGGGATTATGGAGGATGTTAGTCTTAAATCCTTGGCAGAACATAAAGCATGGGTAGGATGTTAGACAGAGATGAGGGAGATGTAACGTGGTGCAGCACTGTGGAGAGCTTTGTGGGTGAGAGTAATATGTTAAAATTGTATACTAAATTGAATGTGCAACCAGGGTAGAGGAGTTGGTGTAGCGGTTGGTCAGAAAGATGAGATGAGATGAGAATGGCTGCTGCTTTCAGGATAGATTGAAGAGGGAGAGTTTATTGTGGGGAAGACCGATTAGTAATGAGTTACAGTAGTTAGACGAGAATGAATCAGAACAACAATACGAGTTTCCACAGTAAGCGGATTCTGGAGATATTTTCGAGGTGCAGGTGACATGAGCGTGCAAGTGATTGAATATAAGTGTCAGGGATCATTACCATGTATATTGTTTGAAAAATATTATCCTCGCATATATGTATATACATTTCAGTTCTTTGTGTAATATACTGATATATAATAAGTTCTTTGTTCATGTCGGACACACCTATGGAAAACACCGCCCCCTGGAATGCAAGAAGAGTGAGTCTGAGAACTTGCAGCTGAGAAGCCGGTGCGGGCTTGGGCACTCCCACATCCCTAGGGAGGGGTCTTTCTGTGTGTTTCTTTGTTCTGAATAAAGTGCAGTTCTTCTTCCTGGCTGATTTGGGGAAAGCTGTGTACCAACATCTCTGGCTGGTTTACTTCTTTCCAGGCATGCCTTCAGCTTTCAATTTGCAGAGGTGGTTATTCGGTGTGAAATAACAGGGGAAAGGAAGATACCCTGAAATACGGACCTGACATAAGTAGTAAAAGAAAGATCGGAGTTAAACATAATTCGAAGACAGCCGGCATGCAGCCCAGGTGTTATGGTACAAGAAACACTGAAATGGAAACATCGGGTTTAGGTAGGTTAGCAGTGTATGGTGGATACAGAAGGAGCTCAATTTTTTAAAGATTTAGTTTCGATAGAGAGAGGACATTTACAGTAACAAAAGAGGATTGTGCCATGACATGTCAATCAGGCCACTGGGCTTTTAGAAGGTCGTTTTCCCATCCCAGTAAATGCTTGCCATGGAAAGGCATGCATGGTTTTGGACTTTGAAATTGTTTTTATGACTAAATGTTACAAATGATTTCACTTGCAACCTTCAACTATGCAATGCCCAATCTATATTTATTGGTATTATAGTTGACACTGCCAGCGTGCTTGATATCCAGTCCTCATTTGTTGAGTATTTGTCATATAGAGTAATTTCAATAAATTATTAAGCAACATTAAGTTTCTTATTTATGTAATTCTCTGTCCCTGGCTATGTAAGCTGATGAGATGAGTAGCACTTACTCTAAGCTGTACCCCACAATACTGTAGATGTTGCTGAAGCATAACTGTAACATAATGCTTATGCTAAGGATATGTTATTTGTAAAACATTATTGTACTTAAACATAAAAACCTGTGGGTAAATATTATGGTACATTTGAAATATAGCTTGCAGACATATTTGCACTTATTATATTGTATATACATGTTTGCTGGAGCTAGGGGAGTTGACATATTTGGAAAAAAATCTCATGGATAGGGATTCCTTTAGAAGAAACAGCTACAATTCAATCTTTGTAATGAGGACAAGTGGAAAGAAATTGCCTCATCCTCAATTCACACTTGGCAATTTCATGCTTGTCCCAACATGCCCCTTGTAATGTAACACAAGTATCAATTTACTTGGGTATTCCCTTTAATGCAAGGTCTGTGTGCTGCGGATGCGTCTTGCTTTTTTTACTTGACATTTCTTCATTCTGGCTGGACCTATGTATTTCTAGGTCTACAGCCAGACTGAGGAAGTCAATGGGGCTCCCGTAATGACGGGAGCGTTGCTAGGAGACGTCAGTAAATAGTCACTGTCCAGGGTGCTGAAAGAGTTAAGCGATCGGCAGTAACTGTTTCTGCACCCGGGACAGTGACTACCGATCCCAATATACATGTATCTGTAAAAAAAAATGAAGTTCGTACTTACCGAGAACTCCCTGTTTCTGTCTCCAGTCCGGCCTCCCAGGATGACGTTTCAGTGTAAGTGACGGCTGCAGCCAATCACAGGCCAAGCACAGGCTGCAGCGGTCACATGGACTGGCGCGTCATCCAGGGAGGTCGGGCTGGATGCCGAAGGAGGGACGCGTCATAAAGACAACGGGCGGTAAGTATGAATTTCTTTTACTTTCACTAGGGAAAGTGCTGTCCCTTCTCTCTATCCTGCACTGATAGGGAGAAGGGAAGCACTTTTCCCGCAGTCCGCAGCAGCTAGTCCGCATCAATTTTCTGCACATTTTGTGCAGATCCGCAGCCGTAATCCGCAACCCGGATTAGGTGCGGCATTGATGCGGACAGTTGCGGAGGAATTCCGCCATGTGTGGTCATGCCCTTAGTCTCCATGCTAATTCACTTTTACACAGGAACCCTAACAAAGAGTCCAAAAGTTTGCAGACAGTAGTCCAACACATGTACAATGGGGGAGCTTTACTAATACTGTCTAAGATTTAGACAGAGTAAACTAAGACACAGCAGTCAGAAGATGAGCCAAATGAATGTGCCATGTCTAGACGATTTTATCTTCCTTATGCCACATATTAGTTGGCTTATTTACACCAGTTCTTTGGCGCACTTCATATTTTAAGCCCCCTTTCTGCTAGACCGTGCCCAATTTCGTGATAAGCCACACCCCTTAAATTGTAAATCTGACCCAATGTGCTCAGCAAAAAATCCAAGAGAAACGTTGATTATAGATTTCTTGGCTACTGAAGTCCGCTTAATTTCTGGTATTCCTGTCAATCAGATCTATCATCCCTTGTTACCTTCTACATCAAACCTCATATAGAACTCTGTTACAACTTGATCTTTCTAATTATATATTATTGTAGCACTTTGGCTGCTAAGACATTGCATAGTTATCTCACATTGAGGTGTTATGTTTATATATATATATATACCTACATATCTACAGGGGCGTAGCTAAAAGCTCATGGGCCCCGATGCAAAGGTTCTTCTTGGGCCACCCTCCCCCCAAACTTCTCATGGCCGATGGGCCGCAGCTTACTGGGTCTCCTAAGTGGTCCAACAATGCAGCACTAGCAGCCAGGGGCGTCACTAAGGACTTAAAACATCAGGGGGAATAGCCCCAAAACATAGGTGCCCCCCCAAAAAAATGTGTGCGTGTATGAATATGTGCGTATACTACCGTTCAAAAGTTTAGGGTCACTCAGAAATTTCCTTATTTTTGAAAGAAAAGCACAGTTTTTTTCAATGAAGATAACATAAAATTAATCAGAAATACACTCTATACATTGTTAATGTGCTAAATGACTATTCTAGCTGCAAACGTCTGTTTTTTAATGCAATATCTACATAGGTGTATAGAGGCCCATTTCCAGCAACCATCACTCCAGTGTTCTAATGGTACATTGTGTTTGCTAACTGTGTTAGAAGGCTAATGGATGATTAGAAAACACTTGAAAACCCTTGTGCAATTATGTTAGCACTGCTGTAAACAGTTTTGCTGTTTAGAGGAGCTATAAAACTGACCTTCCTTTGAGATAGTTGAGAATCTGGAGCATTACATTTGTGGGTTCGATTAAACTCTCAAAATGGCTAGAAAAAGAGAGCTTTCATGTGAAACTCGACAGTCTATTCTTGTTCTTAGAAATGAAGGCTATTCCATGCTAGAAATTGCCAAGAAACTGAAGATTTCCTACAACGGTGTTTACTACTCCCTTCAGAGGACAGCACAAACAGGCTCTAACCAGAGTAGAAAGAGAGGTGGGAGGCCCCGCTGCACAACTGAGCAACAAGACAAGTACATTAGAGTCTCTAGTTTGAGAAATAGACGCCTCACAGGTCCTCAACTGGCAGCTTCATTAAATAGTACCCGCAAAACGCCAGTGTCAACGTCTACAGTGACATTGGACAGAGGAAGATTGGAAAAAGTGTTATGGACAGACGAATCGAAGTTTGAGGTGTTTGGATCACACAGAAGAACATTTGTGAGACGCAGAACAACTGAAAAGATGCTGGAAGGGTGCCTGACGCCATCTGTACAGCACGGTGGAGGTAATGTGATGGTCTGGGGTTGCTTTGGTGCTGGTAAAGTGGGAGATTTGTACAAGGTAAAAGGGATTTTGAATAAGGAAGGCTATCACTCCATTTTGCAACGCCATGCCATACCCTGTGGACAGCGCTTGATTGGAGCCAATTTCATCCTACAACAGGACAATGACCCAAAGTACACCTCCAAATTATGCAAGAACTATTTAGGGAAGAAGCAGGCAGCTGGTATTCTATCTATAATGGAGTGGCCAGTGCAGTCACCAGATCTCAACCCCATAGAGCTGTTGTGGGAGCAGCTTGACCGTATGGTACGCGAGAAGTGGCCATCAAGCCAATCCAACTTGTGGGAGGGCCTTCTGGAAGCATGGGGTGAAATTTCTCCCGATTACCTCAGCAAATTAACAGCTAGAAGGCCAAAGGTCTGCAATGCTGTAATTGCTGCAAATGGAGAATTCTTTGACGAAAGCAAAGTTTGAAGGAGAAAATTATTATTTCAAATAAAAATCATTATTTCTAACCTTGTCAATGTCTTGACTATATTTTCTAGTCATATTGCAACTCATTTGATAAATATAAGTGTGAGTTTTCATGGAAAACACAAAATTGTCTGGGTGACCCCAAACTTTTGAACGGTAGTGTATATATATGAGACAGCATATCTATAGCACTACAACCCTATAGCTATGGATAGCATTAGATACAACTTCTTAGCAGACAGTAGCACACATTATAGGATTAGATACAGTGGCTCAACAGACAGTATCACACATGATAGGATTAGATACAGTGACTCAGCAGACAGTATCACACATGATAGGATTAGATATAGGGTCCAGCAGACAGTATCACACATGATAGTATTAGATATAGGGCCCAGCTCGCTGACATTGCAGCTCCAGCGCTGGACCCAGGGAAGGTAAGTATTAGAATTATTTTCCTTTTTGATATGTTACTAATTATTTTTGTGTGTTTGTGTTTTCGGTTGTTGGACTACTTCAGATTCGATGACTACTTCGATAACTGGATAACGAGGGTTGTGTGGAATTTTTATTTCAATAAAATATTTTATCTATGTCTTTGTATTTGTTTAAACTTTACAACTACCACCTTAGTAATAGATGCTGGCTGATTGACAATGCCCATTACTAAGGGGGGGGACTTAATGTTAGGCATGAAGAGGTTAACACTAATCCCCATTATTACCCTGGTATCCAGTGCCACCAGGGGTACCAGGAAGAGCCGGGTACTATCTAGTACCTGACCATCTGTAGTGACGGAGGGGCACTGGGGCGGCTGCAGGCTGGTATTATTAGGCTCGGAAAGGCCAAAAACTGTGACCCTTCCCACCCTGGTAATGCTAGCCTGCTGCTGCTATGCTGTATCTGGCTGGTTATAAGTTGTTATATGTTGTATCTGGACACATTATACGTGCCCTATCTCCTACATACGGAGATCGGCGCTGTAATGTAGATGACAGCAGTGCTTTTTATTTTAAAAAAACTATATTAGCGATTTTAGATTTATGCTAATGAGTTGCTTAATGCCCAAGTGGGCGTGTTTTTACTTTAGACCAAGTGAGCGTTGTACAGGAGAGTGTATGACGCTAACCAATGAGCATCATGAACTCCTCTCCATTCATTTACTCAGCGCATAGGGATCCTGCTAGATCCTTATGTGCTGTCTTATACTAACACATTAACAATGCTGAAGTGTTTAGACAGTGAATACACATTCCGCAGGATGTCTATTCACAATCCCTGCACTTCGTTACTCTGTGTGTGGTAGTTACAGCAGAGGAAGCATGATCTCGCGACATCTCGCTGTAAATGACAGGTTACAACGAAATCACGCTTCCTCGGCTGTAACTACCATAGAAACAGTAACGAAGTGCAGAGATTGTGAATAGACATCCCGTGGAATGTCTATTCACTGTCTAGCAAACATAGAATGGTGACAGCACCCTGCGACACTAATGCCACCTAAACCACTAAATATAAATAAATATGCACTAAAGCTAAATCTACTTACAAATAGGGAGGTTCTTAGTGCACATTTTGATCAAAAAGTGTTAGCCCACCTGCCACGACAAGGCGACCTCTGTAAGGTGGGAACCTACGCTGCACATACACCCAGAACTGGGACTAAGCCTACATATATACCTGGGGATGGTAGGATCCAGCATTGAACTGATTAAAATCACCCAGGGCAGAATGGGAGGAGTGCAAGAACAACAAGTGGAGGCAGTCACTAACCCCACATATATGGATACCATAAGCACAACAAAAATTTGAACAGCACATTCCAACTAAATGATACAAAATGTATGCAGGTGCAAGAACACCCATGACTGCAGATATACAGCAAACATAGAATGGTGACAGCACCCTGCGACACTAATGCCACCTAAACCACTAAATATAAATAAATATGCACTAAAGCTAAATCTACTTACAAATAGGGAGGTTCTTAGTGCACATTTTGATCAAAAAGTGTTAGCCCACCTGCCACGACAAGGCGACCTCTGTAAGGTGGGAACCTACGCTGCACATACACCCAGAACTGGGACTAAGCCTACATATATACCTGGGGATGGTAGGATCCAGCATTGAACTGATTAAAATCACCCAGGGCAGAATGGGAGGAGTGCAAGAACAACAAGTGGAGGCAGTCACTAACCCCACATATATGGATACCATAAGCACAACAAAAATTTGAACAGCACATTCCAACTAAATGATACAAAATGTATGCAGGTGCAAGAACACCCATGACTGCAGATATACAGCAAACATAGAATGGTGACAGCACCCTGCGACACTAATGCCACCTAAACCACTAAATATAAATAAATATGCACTAAAGCTAAATCTACTTACAAATAGGGAGGTTCTTAGTGCACATTTTGATCAAAAAGTGTTAGCCCACCTGCCACGACAAGGCGACCTCTGTAAGGTGGGAACCTACGCTGCACATACACCCAGAACTGGGACTAAGCCTACACTGTCTAAACACTTCAGTATTGTTAATGTGTCAGTATAAGACAGCACATAAGGATCTAGCAGGATCCCTATGCGCTGAGTAAATGAATGGAGAGGAGTGCATGATGCTGATTGGTCAGCGTCATACACTCCCCTGTACAACGCCCACTTGGTCTAAAGTAAAAATACGCCCACTTGGGCATTGAGCAACTCATTAGCATAAAGCTAAAATCGCTAATAAAGTGGTGAAAATAGATCGTTTTTTTTAAATAAAAAGCGCTGCTGTCACCTACATTATAGTGCCGATCTCCTTATGTAGGACATAGGACACTTATAATGTGGTGACAGAGCCTCTTTAAAATTTGTCAAAGTAAGCTAAAATTCTGCTAAAATTTCTGAAAAAACGTTAGTAAACTAAGCAAACAAGAAGTGCTTTAAGAAAGAGAAAAGCGTAAAAGAAAAATGTCTAGCAAGATGCACCAAATTTCTTATACAGCGTATGTCACTGTGATAAATTGGGTGCGTCTTGTGACCGCCTGGTCTAAGTTTACGCTGTCTAAATCTAGTATTTGTAAATCTGCCCCAATGTGTTATATTAAATCTATGTATATATCACAACTATTAGGACTGATAGTTTAAACATTGAGCCCAATTTCTGATCTAATGTAAACTATAAATTTCAGTGCTCAGAAATATATGCAAAGTGTATAAAAAAGAATCTTAGGAAATAGTTTTATCTCTTGTATTATATACGCTGTACCTGTGCACTGAATGAGACAATAAAGATTTAACAATTGTATTCCTACAGAGCAGGGGGCTGCACAGCCCACTGCACAGGGCAGGCACTGATTGGTTTGGGGGCACTGTCAGTCAGGAGCAGAAGCCGGCTGGCCACAATTAACATAGGAAGAGCAGCGGAAAGCTGCTGCACTGAAACACATGGGGACTTGGACAGGCAATAGAAAGACTGAGAGGAATCCTGGTTCCAGACAGAGATCAAGACAGCCAACAGCACCAGCTGTAATTCTAGCCCTCTGCCCTGAAAGCCACAGGAGCATGCTTCATACATTGCAGGATCCTTAGAATACATAGGACTTTAGACTCATGCTTTGCAAATAATATTCTTATAATATCTAAAAGCATTGAAGTCATTGGCACATAAATAAATTTGTGTGTTTCTATGGCTTCTGAACACTGCCATTGATACTTGTAATGCATTGATAAGACTTCCAGTAGAGATAAGGGAACTGCCAGGTTACAGATTGGCACAGTACTGTATGTAGTTATGGATATGAGAGGTGGCATATGCACCTTGCTGCTTGCACTTGCTTTATGGAAGGTGAGTCTGGAGTCTTTTCTTTCTTCCTTTTCTTCTTCTTCTTCTTCTTCTTCTTCTTCTTCTTCTTCTTCTTCTTCTTCTTCTTCTTCTTCTTCTTCTTCTTCTTCTTCTTCTTCTTCCTCTTCTTCTACCTCTTCTTCTACCTCTTCTTCTTCTTCTTCTTCTTCTTCTTCTTCTTCTTCTTCTTCTTGCATGCCCCAGTGCCAGCAAGCTAACTGAATAATGCATTCTTTTCTTTCCTATGATGGTGCTGTGAAACATGCCTAGAATGCACCTGTATATGCTGCTCTTAGGACATCTGTATCAGAGGGAAGCCCTAGTTTTATGGCTCTGCACAAGGATATATTGGATTTTACTGAACATGCTGGTGAGTATCAACCTACCTGTCAATTCTTTGCTCCCAGTGTACGAATGTTATTATAACATAAAGCATATTAGATAAGTATTTACTAAGATATATAACACAACAAGCAGATAGAAGCCTAAGAAACCATAACGTTGTACATAGATGTAATCATGAAATATAAGAACATGAAAGATTTGATATTATTTCTAAGCATCCACTAATAATTCACCAGCAGTATAGCTGATGTACTGTCCTTATGTTGGCAAACAGACGTAGCTATTACATGGTCACGATTAAGAATTCCGTAAAGCATGACCAACAAATCTTCCTCTTAAAGGAATGTTCCAATTGTTTCAGTACCATGGATGTAAGTGTCGTCATTGATGAAACTGTTCTCATTGTGTGGACGATTGTTATGTCTATGGCCAGTTTAAGAAGACAAGCATGTGCTATGTTGGTACGTTAGCCATGGGCATCAGCTGGCAATATATCTTAGGGCAGCTGTAATTATAACACAGTAGGTGGCTAAGATGAAAGTAAGGAAATTCTTTTGAGCAAATCCTTAGTACTTCTCTTCTAAATATGACTTGTCAATTATTAGATGACAGCCTTGGTTTTGTGAGTATTTGATGGACTCCTGACAGTAGTCGCTGTAGTAACATTCTGGGAATTCTGCCAAGGCGACATTTATTTTTGCATAATTATCTATGTGTCTGCCAAGTGTGTGCAGTTCAATAGACATCACAAGTTGATAAATAAATGTGTTGTATTATATGTTGTATTATATGTGACTAAACACAGCTCTTTCTAGCAGTAAAAAAAGAAACATATTAGATCTATGGCTAAGTTCTTAAAGAATGTCATACATTTTTTGTAAATAGAGTGCACCTTACAAGTGACAGAATGACTCCTGTGTCCCAATGTAGACCGTGTACATCTATGAGGATGATTCTGCGCACATTATGAATTGTCTGCTACTGTTGTATTTTACACAATTCTATTTCTACTCAGGAAACCTTATTGATTTTATTAAATGACTGTGACAATTGCCTAAATTTACTATATCCTGCTATTCAGCATAATGTACCATGATTATGGACAGTAGAGGGCGCTCACTCAACTTAAATATGCCAATGTTTCTTGAAATTATTTGTATCATGTATGCTGACACAAAAAGGTTTATCACTTCTTCTTCTTGCCTGCTAAGGAAGAAATCTAGTTGTCTCTGTTCACACTGTGGCAAATGGTGACAGCTGAATCCCATTGATTTATAATGGGGTCCGTCAGGGTTTCGCCAAGTTTTCCAGATTTCTGACGGTAAAAATAGCGTTGCATCTTGCGGTATTCTTGCCATCAAATTTACGAAAGCCTCAACAGAATCTGCAACAGCGGTTAAGGGTGGATTCATATGTGGCAGATCTTGTTGTAGCACTTTCTGCGACAGTTACATTAATTTTCAATGGAACGTGGAGAAATCCACGTGCTTGCTGCAGAAACAACCGCATTCAGATGAATGGAACTGATTTTCAGTTTCAGAAATTTCTGCAACTAAATCTGTCACATGTGACTGCTACCTTAGGCCAGTATCACACACAGTTTTGATGTCGTTTCTGGTTCAGTTTTCGCCATTTAATTTTTTTTCCGAGCCCCAGCCAGAAGTGGATGCAAAAGAAAGGTAAGGTATAAAGAAAAAGCTGATGCATTTCCCTACTTTTGTGTCCACTCCTGTGTTTGGCTCAAAAAAGGGAGTCAAAAACTGCGTGTGTGTGATCCCGGCCTTAGGGTAGATTCATACATGGAAGATTTTGTTGAAGAAATTTCTGTGACTTAAAATCAGTTCCATATATCTGAATGGGGTTGTTTCTGCAGCAAGTACATGGATTTCCGCAAGTTCCATTCAGCTGATGGCCTTGTTCACAAAGTGCAGATTTGCTGCAGATTTTGCATGCTTTTTTGAGCCAAAATCAGTAACGTCATTTAAACAGAAAAAATATATAAATCCACAGAGTAATACAATAACACCAACGTAAATATCCAAAGGAGAAGCGGGCAGCATAGTAGAAACAGAAAACCTCCAGTCAGTGAATGGAGAGGTATACTGAAGTCATGAAACCTTTATCCATTATATATTAGAATTAGATCTTGCTATTCAGCTAAATGAACTGTTAATATAATCGGGTTACTTATTACAATAATTACATACCAGTGAAATATGTATTTCATGTGGTATAAAATTGTCAAACGAAAAATTAAATGTTTTTTTCTTAATAATGTACTCGTTTATTTATTACATTTTTATCAGGCTTCATGACCTTAAATCCCTCATCACCTCAAGTTGGAGGTTCCTGTCAGTGATCTAGCTGCCAGGATTCCTATTTACTTAGTAACTTTAACTTCACGGGGGCTGCGCTTTATGTTTATCTGGTCAATGATTTAGAGTTGTGGATTTTTAGATCCAAAATGTTAACTAAAAAACGTTCTTATCACTCTGTATGAACTATGAAGTGAGAATATATAATATGCCTTATCTCAGATTAATAATGTCCAGTGCAGAAAACATGCACTCCATGATATTAATGAGGTAAAATATAATCTACTGTCAGCACAAAGCTTGTATACAAAGTCTAACCATTTTGGTATTATTCTGCTAAATTTATAAGTTTAACACTTTCAGTATGGTGATATTTTATTCATACTAAACATATAATAGCAAGTAGAAAAGCAGAGGCATCATAAGGGGAAAGTATATCCCTTCCCAAAACTTAAATGAGAACCACTATAAGTCATATCCAAAAGGCGCCCATGGACTGCTTTTAACATCTCCACTGCCATCTGTATTACAGAGCTGTGAAAAAGTATTTGCCCTTCACCCCATTTCTTTTATTTTTGCTAATTTGTCACATTTAAATGTTTTAGATCATCCAACTAATTTTAATATAAGATAAAGACAACACGAGTAAACACAAAATGCATGATAATTCCATTTATTGAGGATAAAGATTTATTCAAAACCTATATCACCGATGTGAAAAGTAATTGCCCCCCTAAACCTAATAACTGGTTGTGCCACACTTGGCAGTAACAACTGCAATCAAACGTTTGCAATAACTTGCGATGAGTCTTACATCGCTGTGGAGATATTTTATCTACTTTTCTTTGCAGAATTGTTTTAATTCAGCTACAGGATGTTTGGAGGATGTTCGAGCATGAACTCCCCGTTTTAAGGTCTTGCCACAGCATCTCAATAGGATTCAAGTTAGGACTTTGACTCGGCCATTTCAAAACCTTCGTTTTGTTTCTTTGAGCCATTCAGAGCTGGACTTGCTTGTGTGCTTCGGATCATTGTCTTACTGCATAACCCAACTGTGCTTGAGCTTTAGGCCACAAATTTACGAGTGGACATTCCTCTTCAGGATTTTCTGCTAGAGAGCAGAATTTATAATTCCATCAGTTATAGCACGTTGTCCAAGTCCTGCGGAAGCAAATAAGATTACAAACCATCACACAGCCACCACCATGTTTGACTGTTTTTGTGACATTCTTATGCTATGTTGCACCTGCAGTCTCTGACCGCCAGCACGTCCAACGTACCGGCAGCCGTGACCGCAGGATACTTTCTTCATGCCGGCGTCTCCCACCTCAGAGACGCCGGCACAGCTCCCCTCTGACTCCTGTAGGGTGCGCGGGCGCTCACTCCCGTACTTGAAGGGCCAGCGCGCGCACCTGTGCAAAGTTCCCCAGCCAATCCCTTTACACAATGGACTTTAAAAATGGCTCTGCCATTCCTCTCCTTGCCTGAGCATGGTTGTTCGCTTCCCATGTTAGTTAAGCAAATGGTCCCTTAGTTGTATCCTATTCCCAGTGTTCCCGTATCCTGCTTCCTGTATCCTGTAACTGTGTTTGTTCCTGAGCTGAAGTCTAGTGTTGGAGTCATGTTGTGCCATCTGCCACGTTGTGTCATCTGCCTCGCTAAGTGTCATCTGCCACGTCCAGTGCCACGAATCATCTGTGCCAAAGCGTTTGCTACATCTCGTGTCTGTCTGGACTCTCATACAGGTACTCTTGTGCTAGGCTTTCATTGACTGTTGTTTGGCAAGCTGCCACTCCACTACAGTGGAGCGGCCTAGTGGGTCCACATACCCCAGAATCGTGACATGGTGGAATGTGGTGTTAGCATTACATCAGATGTAACAAGACCCATGTCTTTCAAAAAGTTGCATCTTTGACTCATCAGTCCACAGAATATTATCCCAAAAATTCTTGGGGGTCATCTAGATGATTTTTGGCAAATTAAAGGTGAGCCTTTGTGTTCCTCTTAGACATCAGTGGTTTGCTCAGTGGCGTAACTACCGCTGTAGCAGCCATAGCGGCTGCTATGGGGCCCGACATTTGAGGGGGCCCATGCCACACGCCGACACGCCCCCCCATATACCCGGTGGCATTGCTAGCAGCCGTTATGGCTGCTACAGCGGTAGCAACGCTACTACGGGGCCCGCGCCACTGAGCCTCTAACATGTATGGGCCGGGCAACACAGGACTTCTCATTCCCAGGGGTGTCGCTAGCAGCGGAGGGGGCTCCTGTGCTAGCGACAGCCACCCCCTCTTACATTAAATGCACCTGCGTCTATAGCAGGCAGAGCTGGATAGCCGGGCACGTTCTGTGCCCGACCATTTAGCGCCTTACAATGACGCTGATTGGCCGGGCAAAATGACTTGCCCCGCCAATCAGCGCCTTTCAACAATGCTAGCGGCGCGATGACATCATCACGCTGCTTCCATGCTTGAAAGGCGCTGATTGACGGGGCATGTCATTCTGCCCTGCCAATCAGCGCCTTTGAACGATGCGCCGCTTGCGTCATCCAGCTCCAGCAGACCTGCTCAGAAGAGAGAAGATCTGCATTGCCACCGCCAGCGTGGGAACGAGATCAGGGTGAGTATGTCATTTATTTGTTTTTACTAAAACTGTGGCGTAATCTACAGTGGGGGCTCCATCTACAGGGGGGGTCGTCTACATGTGGGGATGTGGGCCACTATATACAGGGGGGGGTCTAAATGTGGAGATGTGGTGCACTATCTACAGGGGGTTCTATATGTGGGGATGTGGGGTACTATATACGGGGGGGTCTATATGTGGGGATGTGGTCCACTATATACAGGGGGGGTCTATATGTGTTGATGTGGGGCACTATCTACAGGGGGTCTATATGTGGGGCACTATATACAGGGGGGTCTATATGGGGGGCACTATATACAGGGGTGGGCTATATGTAGAGCACTATCTATAGGGGAACTATTTGTAGGCCACTATCTATAGGGGTGGGCTATATGTGGGACACTATATGCAGGGGTGGGTTACCTGTGGGGCACTAGCTACAGGGGGCTATATGTAGGACACTGTCTACAGAGGTGGGCTATATGTGGGACACTATATACAAGGGGAGCTATATGTGAGGTACTATCTACAGAGGTGGGCTATACGTGGAGCACTATCTATAGGGGAAGCTATATGTAGGGCAGCACGGTAGCTCAGTGGTTAGCACTATTGCCTTGAAGATCTGGAGTCGATATGTGGGTACTATATACAGAGTGCTGTATGTGGGACACTATCTACAGCAGCTTCTATGTAGAGCACTATCTACAGAGGCTCTATGGGTGTCACTATCTACAGGGGCACGGTGTGTGTGTGTGTGTGTGTGTGGGACACAGTGTATGGTACTATTATAATCAGGGACACAGTGTATGGTGCTATTATAGTTAGAGGTGCAGTGTATGGCACTCTATTATATTTAGAGGTGTTGAGAATTTTTACTTCGTTTATAGGTGCAGAAATGTTTTAAAAGTGAGAAGCTGAAAACATCTGAGTGGAAAACTGCAGAAATGGGTCATGGCCGGGATAAATCCGTCATAGAGGTCTGGACCGGAGAGAGAAGAAAAGAATAAGAATCTGAGGCGTCACCAGTGAGTCACTTAATGTAAATGTTTATTCTGCCTAATCAGTACTGTAGTCACTGTATGATCTGGAGCGAGATGATGGGTGGCATGATTTTTTTTGTGAAACAGCATCTCCCAGCATATTCTTATTATTGTTCGGGCCATGCTGGGAGCTGGTAGTTTTACGCCGTACAAACCTATACGTCAGGGGTTGCACTAAATTGAGCTTTATTTGTTCTGGTGCTGTATATATGTACTGAGCTTGGTTCTGGGGCAGTATATATGTACTGATCTTGGTTCTGATGCTGTATTTAAGTACTGAGCTTTGTTCTGGTGCTGTATATATGTATGAGATTTGTTCTGGTGCTGTATATATGTACCGAGCTTGGTTCTGGGGATGTATATATGTACTGAGCTTGGTTCTGGGGCTATATTTATGTACTGATCTTTCTTCTGGTATTCAATATATGTATTGAGCTTGGTTTTAGTGCTGTATTTATGTACCGAGGTTGGTTCTGGTGCTGTATATAAGTATGATCTTTGTTCTAGTGCTGTATTTATGTACTGAGCTTTGTTCTGGTGCTGTATATATGTACTGAGCTTGGTTCTGGTGCTATATATATGTCAGAGCTTTGTTCTAGTGCTGTATTTATGTACTGAGCTTGGTTGTGGTACTGTATATATGTATGAGCTTGGTTCTGCAACTGTAATTATATAGCATATATTTATAATAACAAAATTGCAGGGCAGATGGCAATTCATTGTATATTTCATGGGAACCTGTCTGGTAGTTTTAACCCATTGAATCACCACTATGCGGTAATACATGACCTGACAATATTTCCAAATGTATGTGTAATGACTAGGGTGGGGAGACAGACAAGTGAGCCCTAATCTACCTGCCACTCAGTCCCTGCATACTTGCAACGACCCGCCCTACGCGACGGGGTACAACTGGGCGACGGTCCCTAGGCTCAATAAGTGCACGACGGACAAACAGACAAGGGTACAAAGAAGCCAGGGGGAGAAAGGGGCAGTTACCCACGGAAACACCGTGAGCAACAAGAGAAGTGAACAAGCCGAGTCAAACCAGGAGTGTACGAGGTACCAAACGCAGAGCAGGAGAGTAGTCAGCAAGCCGGGGTCAATATGAAACAAGGACAAATAGAACAAGAAGCTGCAGCAGGGCCAGGAAACCAAACAAGAAGAATCACAAGCAAGGAGGAACAGGAAAGGCAGGTATAAATAGACAGAGGGCGGGAGCTAGCTCCGCCTGGCCAGGCTGTGATAGGCTCTCCCACTCCTAAGCCTGCCATCCTGAGTGGTGGAAGATGGAGTCAGTCTCACAGGCATAGAAGCAGGTGCAGACTGATTATCTATGGGCATTGACCCCGAAGCTGTGCCTGGCAGATCCTTTGCAGTACTCCCCCTTTTATGAGGGGCCACCGGACCCTTTCTAAGTGGACCTGGTTTACTGGGGAAACGAAGGTGAAACCTCCTGACCAATATCCCAGCGTGAACATCCCGGGCGGGTACCCAAGTCCTCTCCTCAGGCCCGTATCCTCTCCAATGGACCAGGTACTGGAGGGAGCCTTGGACCATCCTGCTGTCCACAATCTTGGCCACCTCGAATTCTGCCCCCTCAGGGGTGAGAACAGGGACCGGAGGTTTCCTCGAGGGAGCTAAGGACGGGGAGCAGCGTTTAAGGAGGGAGGCATGAAACACGTTGTGTACTCGAAAAGATAGGGGTAACTCCAGTCGGAAGGAGACAGGATTGAGGACTTCAATGACCTTGTATGGCCCTATAAACCGGGGAGCAAACTTCTTGGACGGGACCTTAAGGCGCAAATTTTTAGACGATAGCCACACCAGATCCCCGACCATAAACAAGGGGTTAGCAGAACGTCTTCTATCTGCCTGAGTTTTTTGTATGCTCTGGGACGCCTCTATGTTCTTCTGAACCTGAGCCCAGACTGTGCACAGTTCTCGATGAACGACCTCTATCTCGGGATTGTTGGAACTACCAGGTGAAACGGAAGAGAACCGTGGATTAAACCCAAAATTACAGAAAAAGGGGGAGACCCCTGATGAGTTACTGACCCGGTTATTAAGGGAAAATTCAGCGAGGGGAATGAATGAGACCCAATCATATTGACAGTCAGAGATAAAACACCTTAAATATTGTTCTAGAGACTGATTAGTCCTCTCAGTTTGGCCATTAGTTTCAGGATGGAAGGCCGAGGAGAAGGACAGATCAATCTCCAACTTTTTACAGAAGGCTCTCCAAAACAATGAAACAAATTGTACCCCTCTATCAGAAACAATATTGACAGGGACCCCATGGAGACGCAGGATGTGTTTGACAAACAAGGTAGCTAACGTCTTAGCATTGGGTAGTTTCTTGAGGGGCACAAAATGGCACATCTTACTGAAGCGATCTACTACAACCCACACCACCGACTTGCCTTGAGATGGAGGCAAATAGGTGATAAAATCCATGGAAATATGGGTCCAAGGTCTCTGGGGAATGGGCAAAGAACATAGTAAGCCCGCTGGTCGGGACCTGGGAGTCTTGGACCTAGCCCAAACTTCACAAGCGGCGACGTAGGCCTTAACGTCTTTAGGCAACCCAGGCCACCAATAGTTTCTGGCAATGAGGTGCTTGGTACCCAGGATGCCTGGATGGCCAGATAGTGCGGAGTCATGATTTTCCCTAAGTACCCTTAGCCGGAATTGCAGGGGAACAAACAGCTTGTTCTCAGGAAGGTTCCCGGGAGCTGAACCTTGATCAGCCGCAATTTCAGAGACTAAATCAGAATCAATAGCGGAAATGATTATACCTGGAGGCAAAATACAAGCAGGATCTTCCTCCGAAGGAGGGCTGGCCATGAAGCTACGTGACAGTGCATCAGCCTTAACATTTTTAGACCCAGCCCTATAGGTAACCACAAAGTTGAATCTGGTAAAAAATAACGCCCATCGAGCTTGTCTCGGGTTTAGCCTCCGGGCAGATTCTAGGAAAACCAGATTCTTGTGGTCGGTAAGGACCGTTACCTGGTGCCTAGCCCCCTCCAGGAAGTGGCGCCACTCTTCAAATGCCCATTTAATGGCTAAGAGTTCGCGGTTGCCAATATCGTAGTTACTCTCAGTGGGCGAAAACTTCCTGGAGAAGTAGGCACAGGGGCGGAGATGGGTGAGGGACCTGGTACCCTGGGACAAGACAGCCCCCACTCCCACCTTGGACGCGTCAACCTCCACGATAAATGGCTCCATTTGGTTGGGCTGAACCAGCACCGGGGCCGAGATAAAGCACTTCTTAAGGACCTCAAAAGCCTGGACAGCCTCAGGAGGCCAGTGGAGGAGATCAGCACCTTTGCGAGTGAGATCCGTAAGAGGCTTAGCGATGACCAAGAAGTTAGCAATAAACCTCCTGTAATAATTAGCGAACCCTAGGAAGCACTGTAACGCCTTCAGGGAGGCAGGTTGGACCCATTCCGCCACAGCCTGGACCTTGGCAGGGTCCATGCGGAATTCATGAGGAGTGAGGATTTGGCCCAAAAATGGTATCTCCTGCACCCCAAACACAAATTTTTCGGTCTTCGCAAACAGTTTGTTTTCCCGAAGGGCCTGGAGGACCTTCCTGACATGCTCAATGTGGGAGGACCAGTCCTTGGAAAACACAAGTATGTCATCAAGGTACACTACAAGAAAAACCCCGAGGTAGTCTCTTAAAATCTCATTTATGAAATTCTGGAAGACCGCGGGAGCATTACACAACCCAAAGGGCATGACGAGGTATTCGAAATGACCTTCGGGCGTGTTAAACGCAGTCTTCCACTCATCCCCCTCTTTGATGCGGATAAGGTTATAAGCCCCCCGTAGATCAAACTCAGAGAACCATTGGGCCCCCTGAACCTGATTAAAGAGATCAGGAATCAGAGGAAGGGGATACTGGTTCATTACAGTGACCTTATTCAAGTTTCGGTAGTCAATGCATGGCCTAAGACCACCATCCTTCTTCCCTACGAAGAAGAAGCCAGCACCTACCGGAGAAGTAGAGGGGCGAATGTAACCCTTGGCCAGGCATTCCTGGATATACTCTCTCATGGCTTCACGTTCGGGACAAGAGAGATTAAATATCCTACCCTTAGGGAGCTTAGCTCCTGGTACCAAATTGATTTCGCAATCATATTCTCTAGGAGGAGGTAACACTTCGGAGGCCTCCTTAGAGAAAACATCAGCGAAGTCCTGAACAAACTCAGGTAGCGTGTTCACCTCCTCAGGGGGAGAAATTGAATTAACAGAAAAACATGACATCAAGCATTCATTACCCCATTTGGTAAGATCCCCAGAATTCCAGTCAAACGTGGAATTATGCATGTGCAACCAGGGAACGCCTAAAACCAAATCGGATGATAATCCCTGCATCACCAGTACAGAGCACTGCTCCAAATGCATGGAGCCAACAAGGAGTTCAAAAACAGGGGTATGCTGTGTAAAATAACCATTAGCAAGAGGAATGGAGTCGATACCCACTACCGGGACAGGTTTAGGCAAATCAATCAAAGGCATAGCTAGAGACATAGCAAATTCCACAGACATGATATTAGCAGAAGACCCTGAATCCACGAAGGCACTGCCGGTAGCAGACCTACCACCAAAAGAGACTTGAAAGGGAAGCAAGATTTTATTACGTTTCATATTTACGGGAAATACCTGTGCGCCCAAGTGACCTGCCCGATGATCACTTAGGCGCGGAAGTTCTCCGGCTGCATTCTTACGCCTAGGACAGATGTTCACTTGATGCTTGTCATCCCCACAGTAGAAGCAGAGACCATTCTTCCTGCGGAACTCTCTACGTTGTTGGGGGGACACGGAGGCCCCGAGTTGCATAGGTACCTCCGAGTCTTCCAGGGAGGAACGAAGCAACGGAACCTCAGAAGGCATCATGGGGGAGTCAGAGGAGAAAAAATCAAGACGTTTAAGTCGTCGTTCCCTGAGACGTCGGTCAAGTCGTACCGCTAAAGCCATAACCTGGTCTAGGGAGTCAGAAGAGGGATAACTAACTAGCAGGTCTTTCAGGGCGTTCGACAGACCCAACCTAAACTGGCACCTTAAGGCAGGGTCATTCCACTGAGAAGCTACGCACCACTTCCTAAAGTCAGAGCAATACTCCTCAACAGGTTTCTTACCCTGACGTAAGGTCACCAGCTGACTCTCCGCAAAAGCAGTCTTGTCAGTCTCGTCATAGATGAGTCCGAGAGCAGAAAAAAAAAGATCAATGGAGGAAAGTTCAGGGGCGTCAGGAGCCAAGGAGAAGGCCCATTCTTGGGGCCCTTCCTGGAGCCGGGACATAATTATACCCAGCCGCTGGCTCTCAGAACCTGAGGAGTGGGGCTTTAAACGAAAATAGAGCCTACAACTCTCCCGAAAGGAGAGTAGTCAGCAAGCCGGGGTCAATATGAAGCAAGGACAAATAGAACAAGAAGCTGCAGCAGGGCCAGGAAACCAAATGAGAAGAATCACAAGCAAGGAGGAACAGGAAAGGCAGGTATAAATAGACAGAGGGCGGGAGCTAGCTCCGTCTGGCCAGGCTGTGATAGGCTCTCCCACTCCTAAGCCTGCCATCCTGAGTGGTGGAAGATGGAGTCAGTCTCACAGACATAGAAGCAGGTGCAGACTGATTATCTATGGGCGTTGACCCCGAAGCTGTGCCTGGCAGATCCTTTACAGTATGTTTTTTTCAGAAGCAGCAAAATCTTTCAAATCCACTTTTAAAACGGTGCACACTATATGCTAGTTACTCATTAAAGGGTCATGGGGCGGTGCCGCTATCCTGAAGAGTCACATAGTTCTGCCTCCAAACCCGCCTTTCCATGTTTGATTGACATCCTCCTGGCTGATACAACTTTCTCAGATGTGCCATTGCCTTGTGGCACTATATACAATGGGGGTTGTGTAGCACTATACACAAGAGGGGCGCTGTGTGGCACTATACACAAGGGAGAGCTGTGTGGCACTATATACAAGGGGCTGTGTGGCACTACTAAGGGGGGGCTGTCTGGCACTATCTACTAGGGGGCTGTGTGCCACTATTTACAAAGTGGAGGGCTGTGGCTCTATCTACGGGGGCTGTGTGTGGCACAATCTACAGGGGTCTGTGTGCGGCACATTTAAATGGGAGGGGGCTGTGTGGCACTATATACAGTGGGAGCTGTATAGCGCTATATACAGGGGGGCTTTATGGCGATATCTACAGGGGTCTGTATGGCACTATCCACAAGGGGGAGGTGCAGGCGCTATCTACAAGTGCGGTGTGACACTGTCTACAGGGGGCTGTATGGCACATTCTACAGGGGGCACTATCTATAAGGGGGGCTGCTTGTGGCACCTGGGGGGGCCCCAGTCTTTCCTAGTTACGTCCCTGGGTTTGCTCATTGCAACTCTCCCATGGATGCCATTTTGGCCAGTATTTTCTTATTGTGGAATCGTGTACATTAACTTTAACTGAAACAAGTGAGGCCTTCAGTTCTTTTGATGTTTATCTTAATTCTTTTGTGACCTCCTGGGCTCTAGGTAAAAAATTTTTAGACCGGCCACTACTAAACAGTCTTCCCTGTGCATCTTTCATGTTTAGTGGTACTTTTATTCTGTGTTCCCTCTTGTCTGGAGTGATGACTGCTTCTGTTTTAACGGCACCTACTATATGTGTTATCCTGTGTATGCCTGCCATGTTATTAGCAGCCACAAGGTGTTACTGCAGGACCAGTGACTGAGGAGACAGAGCTGTGTGACAGGAAGTAGAAGTCAGTGGTTGCCATGTGACATGGTGGAGAAAGAGAGAGGATGCAGAGAGGAGCGAGTAGATAGCCAGCATTGGAGGTGTAGAGATGAGGGGACAGCAGAGGAGGTGCCAAGAGAGATAAGCTGGCCAGCACCTGAGATAAGCGACCTGTATAACCTAATGCTCACACTGTTAATGGCATCTGTGTGAGATCTGATACTGCTGAGAATTACTTCAGAGGACTGTGTTAGCTGATGACCCACCATGACCCGCGGAGGTGGCCTTGTAACCTGCCGTACCAGGTGTACAGGGAGTGTTGAGCCGCAGCCACTAGGAGAAAGACCCTACAGAGACTCCCCAACCGCAAATCCGGAAGTTCGTCTGCTACCATAGTATCGAAGGCTTGTTGGATATATCCAGTGATGCAGAAAAGTTGAAGTTATACTCGTTGTACCATAATCACCAAAGTAAATGCATTAGAAACAACTTGAGGTGGTGTCAGTGATTATTAGCGGAAGCCCTTACAAATTACCGTAGTAGGCAGGACCAGCCCCCGCGACAGTAGTGATCCCTATGGGGGCCGTCCTAATGCACATTCCCAAGTTTGATGGAAAGAGCGTACCAATCACCGACTGGACGTTGCGGGTTCGCACCGCTGCCCGATTATTCCAGGTACCAGTGACCCACCAGGCCGATTTAGCTTTCAACTCTCTTGAAGGGGATGCCAGACAAACTGTTCTGGTCTTGCCGCCAGATCAACGCAGTACGCTCCAGGCGATCATCAGCCGGTTAAACTCTCTATATGGGGATGTCACCTCCGCAGCCGCTCTCCGTAAGAAGTTCTATACAAGAGTACAGAAGAATGGAGAGTCATTGCAGCAGTTTGCAGTCAGACTACAGGGTATGTAAAGTCGCCTAGTAAAAAAAGGACCCAGCAGGTTGTGCATCACTGCCAGAGTCGGATCGGATCGTAAGAGACCAATTTATATAATTTATATCGGGTCTGGATAGTCGTACGCTGAGAAGGGCCCTACGAGACTTTGTGAGGTCCACACCTACAGCCACAATGAGCGAGGTCTTGAGTGAAACTCTGGAAGTACATCAAGAGGAGTCAGGGGAGGCCAGTGTGGCAATGCAGTGTGCGGGCCCTCCAGAACCCATCCAGAGTGTGAGCAAACGACTTGTAACAGTATTTCAGGATTTCACTCAAGATGTCTAGGAAGCCATTCGATAGTTGAAGATAGACGTAGCATAACTGAGGGTCATGGCTGATAGATCAGAGCGGCAGCCCCCACTGTCCCGACCAACTCCAGGAGGCCACAACTGCTGAGGGCCGAGTGGCAGAAGTTCATTGTAGAGGCCTTCTATCTTCCACGCAGAGAGCTATTGGGCGCTGCACAAGCATACCAGTAGTACAGCACAAGGTGTTGAATCTTAGCCAAGTGGGAGGGACATTTAATGCTACTCAAGTAAAAGGGACGGTGAAGTGGTTTCATGCCCGAAGGGGCTACGGTTTTATTCGCCGAAGTGACCATAAAGGTGATGTGTTTGTTCACTGGTCTGCTATAAAGCGGAGTAACCCCCGGAAGTCTCTGCACAGCGTTGGGGAAGGAGAGATGGTAGAATTTGATGTAGTGAGAGGAAGAAAGGGCACTGAAGCTGCCAATGTCACAGGCTCAGGTGGTGTTCCAGTTAAGGGAAGCAGATTTGCCCCTGACAGGCGGCGACCCCGTCGGCCCTTTCACCAGCTAAGTGTCAAGCCAAAAATCTCGTGACCAGCCATCCCTCCTTTCTCCTGCAGCGGCAGAATTCACACCAGCAGTCTTCCAACGTCCAAAGTTGGTAGCATTTTGTCTGTTCAACTGACCAGCCTAAAGATCAGCGGGACCTGTCGACAGTAATAGAACCAGATGCATTGGGTTTCCAAGAGGTCGACATAAAGGAAAACACAGCTCTACAAGGATGGGGAACTGTAACCGCTACAGCAATGAATGCCTAACTCGCCTCTGTGAGTGCAAGGGACTGCACTCGAAAAGGCCGGGGGAAGTGTAAGGGGGTGATTCTGCCCTTTTAAATTGAACTGTCTTGCCTGTGCATCTTTCATGTTTAGTGGTACTTTTATTCTGTGTTCCCTCTTGTCTGGAGTGATGACTGCTTCTGTTTTAACGGCACCTACTATATGTGTTATCCTGTGTATGCCTGCCATGTTATTAGCACCCACAAGGTGTTAATGCAGGACCAGTGACTGAGGAGACAGAGCTGTGTGACAGGAAGTAGAAGTCAGTGGTTGCCATGTGACATGGTGGAGAAAGAGAGAGGATGCAGCGAGAAGTGAGGAGACAGCCAGCATTGGAGGTGTAGAGATGAGGGCACAGCAGAGGAGGTGCCTAGAGAGATAAGCCTTGGAGTTGGCCAGCACCTGAGATAAGTGACCTGTGTAACCTAATGCTCACGCTGTTAATGTCATCTGTGTGAGATCTGATACTGCTGAGAATTACTGCGGAGAACTGTGTGAGCTGATGAATCTTAATTAGTGTGATCTAAAGCCAAAGAGAGAGCTGTGATTGGACTGGTGCCTATGTTAGGCAAAGAGCAGAAGATAAGTTGTCACTGGGAAGTGAAGTTACGGCTTGGAATAGCCTGGAAGTAGTATTAACCCCGTGCTGTCTGCTGAGTCGCTCACACCAGAAGATCGCTTGCAAGTGTGGCATATGTTAAATTATCAGCAGTGAATTGCTATTGAAGACTGTGTCAAAAGGAAAGTGGCGTGTCAGGGAGCAGTGACACGTGAAACAAGGACAGACCCCGGAAGCAAGAACGAATCCCCAGACCCCAGCAATGCACCAACAGTGAGTAACGCATTCCCCTTATAGTGGTCATTTTGCAGGGTAGTGGGTAGCTCCCACGTCGATCCGCGAAGGCGCAGAGCGTATCCAAATATCAACCTCCCGCCGCAGCCAAGGGTGACGGGGCATAGCCTCCAGTCTTGGGAAGTCCGCGAAGGGTAGTGGGTAGACCCACCGTGACCTGCGGAGGTGGCCTTGTAACCTGCCGTACCAGGTGTATAGGGAGTGTTGAGGCGCAGCCACTAGGAGAAAGACCCTACAGAGACCCCCCAACCTCAAAGCCGGAAGTTCGTCTGCTACCATAGTATCGAAGCCTTGTTGTATATATCCAGTGATGCAGAAAAGTTTAAGTTATACTCGTTCTACCATAATAACCTAAGTAAACGCATTAGAAACAACTTCAAGTACAGAGGAGTGTATGACGCTGACCAATCAGCGTCATACACTTCTTCTCATTCATTTACACTGCAGATAGCGATATAGCTATATCGCTATGTGCAGTCACATAAACACACTATAACGCTACTCATGTGTCATGAAAATTAATATACATTACCTCTAGCCAGGACGTGATGTGTATTCATTCTCCTGACCATTTCTGTAGCGTCTGTGTGATATACAGCCCAGCACAGCGAGATCTCGCTGTGAATGACAGCTTACAGCGTAATCTCGCGAGACTACGCCTGCTATGCTGTAACTCACAGAGAAGTGCAGAGAAGTGGTCAGGAGAATGAATACACATCACGTCCTGGCTGGAGGTAATGTATATTCATTGTCATGACTAGCGCTGTCACGATACCAGAATTTGGACTTCGATACCGATACTTTGTTTAGTATTGCGATTTCGATACCTATTTCGATACTTTGCCAACAGTAATAAAAAAAAAGTTCTTCCGTTTTCTGATGTGAGGCGCGAGGTGTGATGAATTTTGAATGTGCCTCACATTAATAGTAATTAATCCCATCATGTTTCTCAGTCATAATGGGTTAATGTGTGAGGTACATGATGGGGTTAATTACTATTAATGTGAAGAACATGGAGGTTAAATTCATTGCACCTAGCGCCTCACATTAATAAGTGAAAGAAGGCAGTGTTTATTTTATTTTTTTACAGCGTACACATCATAAATTATGCAAAAAAATGGTTGTGCAGGTTATTACGGCCGCGCCAATACTGAATGTGTGAATATTTTATGTATTGAGACTTATTTTAATGTTTATTGTAAAAAAGGTAATGTGTATTTTTTTTTTTTTATTTGACATTACTTTGTTTTTACTTTATTTTTAAACTTTAATGTACTGACATATATCAGATATGTGCCAGTACATTAGCCTGTGGACGGATAGTACACAGGCAGTTGTTAGGACATACCTCAGTATGCCCTAACAACAGGAAATATGGTAAGACAGTCCTGGGGTCCGTCAATAGAACCTGAGCTGTCTGGCCATATATGGTATGGCCCTCGATCGCGTCACATGAATCCCCTGTGACGCGATCCATGGGCATCCCCCTTCTCATTTTCTCCTGAATGCTGCAGTCCGCTTTGATGGCAGCATTCAGGGGAATAACGGCAGAGATAAGAGGTTTCCCTGATCTCCGCCATTATAGAGCGGGGCTGCAGCTGTGTAATACAGCCATTGCCCCGCTCCTGACAGGAAGTGCTGTCATGAGATGATGCGGCCGGCGCTGCACTAACGAGCGGCGGTTCAGGCACTGGAGACAGAACATGGGGGTGTTTTGTAGAGCGCCCGCCATGTTCTGTCTTCAGTGCGGCCGCTCATTAGTACAGCTCCGGCCGCATCACATCATCCTGACAGCGCGCACTTGTTATCAGGACTCAGGAGCGGGGCAGTGGCTGAATTACACAGCCGCAGCCCCGCTTTCATACATGCATGTATTACTATACTTAGCTGTGCGGCTGCGCAGCTAAGTATCGAAATACAGGAAATAGCGGTATCGAACCGTTTGGGGATGCAGAGTATCGAAACAGTATCGAAGTTTCGATGCATCATGCATCCCTAGTCATGACACATGAGTAGCGTTATAGTGCGGTTATGTGACTGTGAATGGAGAGAAGTGTATGACGCTGATTGGTCACTGATTGGTCAGCATCATACACTCCTCTGTACAATGCCCACTTGGTCATATAGTAAAACATGCCCAGCTGTCCATTGAGAAACTCATTAGCATAAAGCTAATATAGGTCATAACTCCATCAAAAATTATCGTTTTTCTAAATAAAAAACACTGCTGTAATCTACATTACAGCGCCAATCACATTATGCTCAAGATGGGGCACTTATAATGTGGTGACAGAGCCTCTTTAACTGAAACAAGTGAGGCCTTCAGTTCTTTAGATGTTCACCTCTTGGGCTCTAGGTAAAATTTTGTTAAACCGGCCACTACTGGAAATGTTTTGCACTGTTGCAACTTTTCCCCATTTGTAGATAATGGGTCTCACAGTGGTTTGCTGGATCCCCAGAGCAATAACAATGGCGTTGTAACCCTTTCCAGACTGGTAGATTTTACATCTGTATTTGAATTTCTTTAGAACATTTGTCATGTGCTGATTTTGAGACCTTCTAGCCTGCTTCCCATTGCCAGATAGGTGCTGTTTAACTGATGTTTAGAATCAACAGGTCTGGCAGTAATGCCGTGGCTAGTGAAATTGAAACCAATTGTCAATTGAATTTGGTTAACAGCTTGATTTAATAGCTAAGGGGGCAATGCTTTTTCACATAGGACCAGGTACAATTTTTACTTCAATAAATCATCATTTAAAAACAGTATTTTGTGTATCCTTGGGTTATCTATTTCTAATATTAAAAGTAGTATTATGATCTAAAATATTCAAGTGTGACAGATATGCAAAAATAGAAGAAATTGGGAGCTCTTAAGAAAACTTTAACTAAGAGGTAATGGACATAAATGGGTACTAGAGGCTTTACAAGAATTGATGCTTTAACTGGTTGCCGACACAGGACGAGTATGCTCGTCCTGAGCGGCGAGCACTTCACGCATTAGGACGAGCATACTCGTCCTGTGTGACAGCCGTCCCTGTGCGCGCGATCGAGAGCGGGGCAACGGCTGTAATACACAGCCACGGCCCCGCTCTGACAGCGGAGAGGAGAGAAACATCTTCTCTCCGCTGTTAACCCTTTGAACGCCGCGATGACAGCTGATTGAGGCGTTCAAGGAGAGGGGACTGCACATTGATTGCGTCACAAAAAATAACTGTGACGCGATCAAAGCCAACAACTCGTATGGCCAGACAGCCCAGGGTCCAGTGAAGGACCCCAGGGCTGTCTGAACATATTTCCTGTTGTTAGGGCATACTGAGGTATGCCCTAACAACTGCCTGTGTACGATCAGTAACAGGCTAATGTACTGGCATATAGATATATGCCAGTACATTACAGTTACAAAATAAAAATCAAAATGCTAAATCCCTTTATGGGATTAAAAAAAAAAGTTAAATGAATGTAAAAAAAAAATTATGGTAAATAAATAAATAAAAAGTAAATAAAATACACAGAAATACACATTTTTTATAATAAATCAACTTTTTAAAATATAAGTCCCAAAACATGAAATAATATAGACATATTTGGTATCGCCACGACCGTAACAACCTGTACTACAAATGTATACCATTATTTATTATGATCGGTGTATGGTGTAAAAAAATAAATATTAAAACTTCTGCACAACTGCTTTTTTTCTGCATTTTAATCTAATTAAAAATTTATAGAAATTAAACGATAATGTATTTGTACCAAAAAATGGTACGAACATAAAGTACAACTCGTCCCGCAAAAAACAAAGTCTCATACAACTACGTCGTACAAAAAATAAAAGCGTTATGAGCGTCGGGATGCAAAGAGGGAAATGTAAAAAAAATTGCTCTGTCCTCAAGGCCAAAATTGGCCGTGTCCTTAAGGGGTTAAGGTTATGTTCAATAATGATGGGGGTAAACTATGTATACAGGTATATAAATGCTTCTTCATCACATCCAAATTATTCATAAATGCAATGTATATTGAGATAAGGTAAAAGTGAGACCAATAGAATAGCTCTCGTTCACATCTGGAATTTAGTGTAACTCACAGCTACAGTTGAATCCCAGCTGCATAATGAAACTGAGATTACAATGAAATTGCTGCGTACTCCTAACTGATGTTTTAGCAACCTCTTAAAGCCATAAAACATATTGCAAAGTCTTTTTCAGCACTAGGAATCCATATCTAAATAGTGGTGGAATATATAGTAAATGCATGAGATTCTAACTTATTAAGGAAATTCTATAGTTTCACCCCTAACCCAAAACTCTAATAGTTAAAGTCACATGCTATTAAATGATATATCTACATAAATAAGAGAGGCCACAACAATATTCGCCACACTGAGAGAGCAAGGAAGGATGTACTGTTATTGTGACGAATAAGAAAATGTCTAAGGATTGAAACGCTCACCGATCCCTAGAATGAACCTTTAAAGGGGTTTTCCCGTGAGAGACATTTATGACATATCAACAGGATATGTCATAAATGTCAGATAGGTGCAGTCCCACCTCTGGGACCTGCACCTATCCCTAGAACGGGGCCCCCTAAACCCCGTTCTGCCGCTGTGTTGCGTCTGAATTCCGACCATGAAAAAGGTTACATGGTCGGGAGTTACGAAAACAGCGTAACTCGCTGAGCTACGCTGTTTTCATAAATCCCATAGAACTGAATGGTAGTTACGGAAACATCATAGCTCACATGCTATGCTGCTTCCGTAACTGCCATTCACTACTATGGGAGTTACCGAAACAGCATAGCTCAGTGAGCTACGCTGCTTCCGTAACTTCCGACCATATAACCAGGAAGTGGCCGAGAGTCGGAGAGATCAGACAAAGCTATAACGGGGTTTAGGGGGCCCCCGTTCTAGAGATAGGTGCGGGTCCCAGTGGTTGGACCCGCATCTATCTGAAATTTATGACAAATCCTGTGGATATGTCATGAATGTCTCTGATGAGAAAACCCCTTTAAGTCAGAGATGTTCAAAAATGTAGAGTTAATCAGACGCCTCACTGATTGTATTTGCATGATGGGTAAGTATCTACCTGTATTTCTCAGCATTGACGACACCATTAATCCTGACCAAATCCCCATCTCCATTTGCTGAAATTCAGCCCCAAACTTGCAAGGAACTCCACCATGCTTCACTGTTGCCTGCAGACACTCATCATTGTACCGCTTTCCAACCCTTCGGCGAACAAACTGCCTTCTGTTAGAGCAAAATACTTCAAATTTTGACTCATCTGTCCAGAGCACCTGCTGCTATTTTTCTGCACCATTTTTCTACTTTTTTTGTGCATAGTTGAGTTGCTTGGCCTTGCTTCCCTGTCAAAGGTATGGCTTTTTGGCCCCAATTCTTCCACTTCTGGGCAGTCATCTCCAAACAGTAGATGGGTGTATCGGGGTCCCACTGGTTTCTTCCAGTTCTGAGCTGATGGCACTGTTTGACATCTTCCGAAGTGAAGTAAGCTTGATGTGTCTTTGATCTGCTGCACAGTTTCCTTGGCTGACCACTGTATCTACGGTTCTCAAAGTTGCCCGTTTCATTGTGCTTCTTCAAAAGAGCTTAAACAGCTCCTCTTGAAACCCCAGTCTGCTTTGAAATCTTTGCCTGGGTGAGACCTTGCTGATACAGTATAACTACCTTGTGTCTTGTTGCTGTGCTCAATCTTGACATGGTGGACCTGTAACAATAAACTGTCTTCCACAACCCCACCTTTGTAGCAGAGTTTGGCTGTTCCTCACCCAGATTTAAGCATCCTACACAGCTGTTTATGTTACAGTTAATGACTGTGTTTCAACCTACATATGAAAATGATGATCATTATCACCTGTTTGGTATAATTGGTTAATCATACACCTGTCTATAATCCTACAAAATCCATGACTTTGTGCAAGTGTACCTAGAAGAATTGATGCTGTTTTAAAGGCAAAGGGTGGTCACACCAAATATTGATTTGATTTTCTCTTCTGGTCATTCACTTTTTATTTTGTTAATTGATATACAAAACTATTAACACTTCTATTTTTGAAAGCATTTTTACTTTGAAGCAATTTTCCACAACTGCCTAAAACTTCTGCACAGTACTGCACACCGTGTTCCAAATTATTATGCACATTGGATTTAAGTGTCATAAACATTTAATTATTAGTTTTTCAATTCAACTCACAGATGGTATTGTGTCTTAGGGCTCTTTAGATCATTGTAATCAATCTCAGACACCTGTGATAATTAGTTTGCCAGGTGTGCCCAATCAAAGGAAAACTACTTAAGAAGGATGTTCCACATTATTAAGCAGGTTTCAAGCAATATGGGAAAGAAAAAGGATCTCTCTGCTGCTGAAAAGCGTGAAATACCTTGGACAAGGTATGAAAACATTGGATATTTCAAGAAAACGTAGGCGTGATCATCATACTGTGAAAAGATTTGTGGCTGATTCAGAGCACAGACGGGTTCGTTCAGATAAATTCATAATGAGGAAGGTTTCTGCCAGACAAATTAATAGGATTAGGGGAGCAGCTGCTAAAATGCCATTGCAAAGCAGCAAACAGGTATTTGATGCCGCTGGTGCCTCTGGAGTCCCGCGAACCTCAAGGTGTAAGATCCTCCAGAGGTTTGCAGGTGTGCATAAAGCTATTATTCGGCCACCCCTAAACAATGCTCACAAGCAGAAACGGTTGCAGTGAGCTCAGAAATACATGAAGACTAATTTTCAAACCGTGTTGTTTACTGATGAGTGCCGTGCAACCCTGGATGGTTCAGATGGATGGAGTAGTGGATGGTTGGTGAATGGCCACCATGTCCCAACAAGGCTGCGACGTCAGCAAGGAGGTGGCGGAGTCATGTTTTGGGTTGGAATCATGGGGAGAGAGCTGGTAGGCCCCTTTAGGGTCCCTGACGGTGTGAAAATGACCTCTGCAAAGTTCGTAGAGTTTATGACTGACCACTTTCTTCCGTGGTACAAAAAGAAGAACCCTGCCTTCCGTAGCAAAATTATCTTCATGCATGAAAATGCACCATCTCATGCTGCAAAGAACACCTCTGTGTCATTGGCTGCTATGGGCATAAAAGGAGAGAAACTCATGGTGTGGCCCCCATGTTCCCCTGACCTCAACCCTATTGAGAATCTTTGGAGCATCCTCAAGCAAAATATCTATGAGGGTGGGAGGCAGTTCACATCAAAACAGAAGCTCTGGGAGGCTATTCTGACATCCTGCAAAGATATTCAAGCAGAAACTGTCCAAATACTCACAAATTCAATGGATGCAAGAATTGTGAATGTGATATCAAAGAAGGGGTCCTATGTTAACATGTAACTTGGCCTGCTAAGTTTTTTTTGATTGAGAGAGCTTTTGATTTCTGTAAATATGACCCTCTGATGCTGCAAATTCAACAAAGTACCATTTTAGTTCTCTTTACAACCTTTAAAATGTTTTGATCTCTGTTGTGCATAATAATTTGAAACAGTGCATTTTGAGTTTTTTACTTCCTAAAAAAAAACCTGTTATCATTAGGAGATTTGTTCAATAAAATTTGCATTGTACCCAAATGGTTGATGGCTTGAAGATTATACTGACTGTCATTTGCATCGACTATTTAGGAAAATCAGCGAAAAATAACATTTGCATAATAATTTGGAATGCGGTGTATGTGGACAATATTTGATCTTCATTCACGCCATATTTAAATATATAGCATTTTCGAACCATCTACCCGTCTCAGACATTGTCTGGGAGAAATTTTTTCCCTATCCTACATGGAGAATATTTTTAGATCTGCATTGTGTGAGGTGTTTGTGCACGCACTGTTCAATCAATGTACCCCACAGTATCTTAATAGGATTTACACCCAGGCTTTCATTAACTTGTCAAGAACCCCCAATTTCCTTTAACTTTTTTTTCAGCCATTACTTGGTGGATTTACTGGTATGTTTGCTGTCCTTGTCATGTTGTAAGGTCCACTTTTAGCTGATCTTTAATTCTCTGACAGATGTTCTTACATTAACCTTAGGCACACTCTGGTATAATAAAGGCCTTTCAGGCCCTGATACAACAAAGAAACCCTATGGCCCGGATCACACACGCAGCTATGATGCCGTTTTTGGCTCCGTTTTTGAAGCCAAACAAAGAAGTGGACACAAAAGAAAGGAAATGCATCAGTCTTGTCTTTATACATTTCCTTCCTTTTGGATCCACTTCTAGCTATGGCTCCAAAAAATTATCCAAAAACTGCACCAAATAACTGATGTATTAATACTATGTGTGTGATCCTGGCCTAAACCATAAAATTTTTACCATTTTATACAGTTGGTATCTAGTTCTCCTAATGTAATATTATCTTTAGTTTCCTGTTAAACATGTATTTTCGCACTGGACAATTCCATATATCTTTGCCTTGTCTATCCACAGCATATTGTTTTAGAAGTCCTGGTGTTTGCCTATGTGTTCATGGGCAAACTTTAATTTTGACCCGATATTCTTTCTGGACAGCAAAGTTTTCTGGCATACCTCCCATGATTTGTGCAGATTCATATACTTTTATATAAAATGTGGCAAAATCTGTAGGTCCCATGATGAAATCCAGCGGTTCTTAGAGATTTCTTTGTGTTCTGCTCTCAGGATAAATTTGTTAGGATGGGCTGGCCTGGGCAAGTTAGCAGTTGAAAAATCTACTTTTAGATGAAGTTATGTTTGGCAATCTTTTTTAAATCCTTTCCAGGCATATATAAACTTCTTTTTTGTGGCCTCAGAAAGCTCTTTGGATCTGGATGCAAGGGCATCTTCAACATGGTCATATCACACATTTGTTAGTGTTTTATTTTGCTCAATTACATAACCTTTATGTTTATATACTTTTTGAAAAAAGATCTAATATTTAAATGTCACATATGCTAAATAATAAAAAAACTTTACATGGTGCGTCTTAGGGGACAAGCATTTGGATAATACATATGCTTCTTTCAAATTCTTCCTTGCCTTCAGGCTGGATTCACACACAGCGTTTTGCTGCGTTTTTGTGCGCATATTTTAATGGCATTTTTGGATGCGTTTTTTGTTTGGCCAGATGATACATTTAAGGGCAACTAATGTTCAACAAACTTCTGACATGTTATAGTGACGTGTTGGAAGATTTGATTGGTGAGGGTGCGAGCACTGAGACCCCCCCAATCACTAAAACAAAGCGACAGAAGCGCTGAGCCGCTTCGTTTCTGTTCGGCTTTTTCTGGAAGTCGATGTAGAGGTGTACGGACTCAATAGAGAAATCTATTAACCGGTACACCACTACATCGGTTTTCCGTAAAAAGCCAAACAGAAACTAAGCGGCTCAGCGCTCACACGAGCCCTTCTGCCGCTTAGTTTTAGCAATTTGTGGGGGTCTCAGTGCTCGGACCCCCACCAATCAAAACTTCTGACATGTCACTATGACATCTCAGAAGTTTGTTGAACATTTAGTTACCCTTTAAAGTCTATAGTAAAATATCAAATCCACTACATACACCCTTTGGTTTGTGGCGATTTTTAGGTCATTTTGTGGTCATAAAAAATGCATGTACAAACTGACGAATTGCAGCATTTTGAAGTCCTATATAGAAGCCTATCAGAAAAACACCTGAAAAATGCCAAACCCATACCATGCTGCGTTTGTAAAAACCGCCACTGACCACAAAATTGCGTCAAAAACACCACAAATAAAAATGAAGTTACATTTTAAATTTTACTATAGACTTTAATGTAACATCTGGCAACGCTATAAAAAAACGCATCCAAAAACAATGCGAAAAAACCATTAAAAACACCATTAGAAAACACATATGAATTTTTGTTTTTTCTTTAATTTTTACCAGCTTTTTTTAATCCGTTTTTGGCATTAAAGTCTACACTCCAAACCACCCGACAAAGACGACGACAACCCTGGCACACGCCTCAATCCCGCTTTCTTCAGCGGTGCTTGAGATGTGCCGAACGACTGTGGAGAAAATCACATTTGGATGCAGATTTCCTCCATTACAAATTTATGCTCAAAACTTATAACTCTGCCCTTCACCGCGCCAAACAAGTCTATTTCACTTCTCTCATCTCCACACTATCTAATAATCCAAAACGCCTCTTTGATACTTTTCACTCCCTCCTTAGTCCTAAAGTGCAGACGCCGATCACAGATCTCTGTGCTGAAGACCTGGCCAATTATTTTAAAGTTAAAATTGACAACATCCGGCATGATATTCTCTCCCAGTCCCCTAGTAACATCGATCCCCTTCCCTCCCGCACTCCCTCTTCTTCACTCTCAGCATTTGACCCAATAACTGAAGAAGAAGTCTCGAGGCTCCTCTCTTCTTCTCGTCCTACTACCTGCCCTAGTGATCCTGTCCCCTCACACCTCCTCCAGTCCCTCTCCCCAGCTGTCACTGGTCACCTGACTAAAATATTTAACCTCTCACTTTCCTCTGGTATCTTTCCCTCCTCTTTTAAACATGCCATTATAAACCCATTACTGAAAAAAACAACTCTTGACCCATCCAGCGCTGCTAACTACCGACCAGTCTCTAATCTGCCCTTCATCTCCAAACTCCTGGAACGCTTGGTCTACTCTCGCCTTATCTGCTATCTCTCTGCTAACTCCATTCTTGACCCCTTACAATCTGGTTTCAACACTCCACAGAAACTGCCCTTACTAAAGTCTCAAATGATCTCTTGGCGGTTAAATCGGACGGTAAATCCTCTCTCCTGATTCTTTTGGGTCTCTCTGCAGCCTTTGACACTGTAGACCACAAACTCCTACTTAACATGCTCCACTCTATTGGCCTCAAGGACGCGGCTCTCTCTTGGTTTTCCTCCTATCTCTCTGACCGCTCATTCAGTGTGTCATTTGCTTGTTCCACCTCTTCTCATCTTCCCCTTGCTATCGGGGTTCCTCAGGGATCAGTCCTAGGTCCGCTTCTCTTTTCTCTCTACACAGCCCCTATTGGACAAACCATCAGCAGATTTGGCTTCCAGTACCATCTCTACGCTGATGACACGCAATTATATGTCTCTTCCCGTGACATCACCCCTGCTCTAATACAGAACACCAGTGATTGTCTGTCCGCTGTCTCTAACATCATGTCCTCACTATATCTGAAACTGAATCTTTCTAAAACTGAGCTCCTTGTGTTCCCACCATCTACTAACCTCCCTAAACCTGATGTCTCCATCTCTGTGTGTGGCACTACCATCACTCCTAAGCAGCACGCCCGCTGTCTCGGGGTTATTTTTGACTCAGATCTTTCCTTTACTCCTCACATACAATCACTTTCACGCTCCTGTCATTTTCACCTCAAAAACATCTCCAGAATCCGCTCTTTTCTTACGGAGGAAACCGCCAAAACTCTCATTGTTGCTCTGATTCACTCTCGTCTTGACTACTGTAACTCATTACTAGTCGGTCTTCCCCTCACTAAACTCTCCCCTCTCCAATCTATCCTCAATGCAGCAGCCAGGCTCATCTTTATGACCAACCGCTACACCAACGCCTATACCCTGTGCCAGTCACTGCACTGGTTGCCCATCCCCTTCCGAATAAAATTGAAACTTATTACTCTCACCCACAAAGCTCTCCACAGTGCTGCACCTCCTTACATCTCCTCCCTCATCTCTGTCTACCACCCTACTCGGGCTCTACGTTCTGCCAACGACCTTAGATTAAAATCCTCCATAATCCGAACCTCCCACTCCCGTCTCCAAGATTTCTCTCGTGCTGCACCCGTCCTCTGGAATGTGCTACCCCAGACAATCAGATTAATTCCCAATATCCACAGTTTTAAACGTGCCCTGAAAACACATCTTTTTAGACAGGCCTATAACATTCCCTAATCTGACTCCTTTCCATGGCCCTCCTTTTAGATTAGTCATCAGAATAAGATTCCCTCACACTCCTTCTCTTCATGTCCGTCATACGCGAATACTGGCTGGTGACCGGCTCATGCAGCTTTATGTTACCACCGCATGTGTATAAAAATGGCCGGACCATTGTACAGAACAAACACTGTTACACTTTGTGTCTCCCTTATTTCCTCATAGATTGTAAGCTCTTGCGAGCAGGGTCCTCACTCCCCAGGTTTGAATTGTAAATGAACTTTGTCACTATGTAATGTCTGATATTGTTTGTTTCATGTTCCCTCTAAATTGTAAAGTGCTGCGTAATATGTTGGCGCTATATAAATAAAGATTATTATTATTATATTATTATTATTATAGTCAAATATAAAATCCATTATGTACTACTGGGTTTTTGTGGCGTTTTTTAGGCAATTTTGTGATTAGTGGCATTTTTTTCCAAACGCAGCATGCTCTAGTGTTTTTTCAGGCGTTTTTTTGTCATAGGCTTCTCTATAGGACTTAAAAAAATGGCACTAAATTAAAACGCACCAAAAACGCTGCTAAAAACGGCATGAAAAATGTATGAAAGAAGTGTTATTTAATGCAGTTTCAATTTCCAGAAAAAAATATGTGTGTGAGGGAGGCCTAAGGGTATATTCACACTTAGCGGTTGAGATACGGTTAAAAACTCTGTTAAAAATGCATGTGAAAAAATGCTTACATTTTTACCATAATTTTTCAATGCGGTTGTATCGAAAACGCACTAAATCACAGTAAAAACGCCGTCGGTTTTTAAGATGCAGTTTTTATGCAGTTTTTAACTGCACCTCAACTGCTATGTGTGAATATATTCACACATCACACAGATTTTTTTTCCAGTGTTTTGTAAAAAGCGACAGCATTTTTTATGACTTTTTTTAGTGTTGTTTTTGGTGGCTTTTTTTATTAAGTGTCATTTTGTGTAGATTTTTTTAAGTACTTTATAAAAGCCTATAGGAAAAACATGTTGCGTTTTGAAACAAAAAAGCACTGACCATAAAAAAGGCAACAAAAACACCACAAACCAAATCTAAGTTGTGTGTAGTGCATTTTATATATCACTATAAACATGAATGGCTGGCTATAAAAAAAAAATGCATAAAAAACCCATTAAAAATGCTATGAAAACGCAGAAAAATTCTATGTGCCTTATACACAGCCTTGCACATACCTAATAGGAGGATTGCTCTCTTTGTCATAATTTAGGGACAAGAGCAAAGATGGGGAAGACAAATTCCCGCTGTTGCTCTTCAAGCACTTTTAACAGAATACAGGCAGCATTGTGTTAAAGAGGATGCACTAGAGACCATTCATTACAGTCCTACTCCATTCAGAGAATACAGCTCCTGTATTCTATTGTTGGGGCAAATATATATGCAATGAATCACCAAAGATGAATCTTCAATTTTAGGCATATTCAAGTTTACCCTTTTTTCACAACTATATAGGACCAGTATCTTACAGGGGTTATCCGGGGACCATAACACAAACAAAAAAACCACAAATACTGTATGTGTAATCAGTATTACATATTGTAAATTAACTCTGCCTGCAAGAAATCGCAGTGACAGTCCCTTTGTGGTCATGTGCTTTGATGATGCGCCGACACAGGGGAGGAAAGAGAACTTTCTCGTTCACGTGGGTCTGTGTCGGCGCATCATCAAAACGTAAAGAAGCACTAATTTTCATACTTGAAATTGACGCACAACAAGAACATGAAGTATATTAGTAAGTCACCTTATTTTAGGTTAGTTTATGATTGCAATATCATTTTATGGCACTGATAACTCCTTTAAGCTGTAATACAAGAGTAATCATTTTTGCATTGTTCTAAGATGGGTTTGTAGAATATCACATTTTCACCAACCCATATTGATGTTTGAGTTGTGTTTCACTAGTTATTTTACTTTGTGTTACTTACAGAATATCACATTGTTGAAGCATATGAAGTGGACAAAGATGGGAATTACATCACACATGACATTAGCCAAAGTCATAGACGCAAGAGATCAGCAGACATGGGCCCTGTTCATCTCAAGATTCATGGATTTGGAAATAATCTGCATATGGAATTAAAATCTGCAAATCATTTAATGGCTCCAGGATTTACAGTTCAAACATTTAGAGATGGGAGGACCAAGTCTACAGAAGTGTACTCATCCCATGACTTCTGTTTTTATCAAGGAACACTGCTATACCATGAGAACTCAACAGTAGCGCTTTCAACATGCAATGGCTTGGTAAGTTAGAGTCATCTACTAATGGCATGATATAATTAAAGTTACTCCTGTTTACTACCGTTTAATTAAGTTTACATACATTGTCAAGTATATGAATTCTACTCTTTGTATGGTAGGTTATGACAGGAATAAAGGTACAGTTTCTCGATGTTCTTGTGTGAACAGTCAAACTTATTGACATAAGAGGCAAGTCTTTGGACACAAGATGCATAAAAAGGTTTCACGTTATAACTCAAAAAACCTATAGAGTGGGTAATATTATAAAATAATTACAGTACACAATAAAAATTTAAAAAAGTCTCATCTCCTAGATCCACACCAATCAAAACGTCTGGCATGTCTCTATGATTGTTAAGGCCCTTTTACACGGGCAAATTATAGGGAAAGTGATCGTTCATAGAATGCTCGTTGCCGTTAATTGCCCTGTATAAACATGGCAGCAATCAGCAGATGAACGAGCAAACGCTTGATCATCTGCTGATCGTATAGTTTAAAAAAAGTAAAGTATTATCATTGTTGGCAGCAAATGGAGACACGCTGCCAACATGATAATAATATATGGGGATGAGCGATCAGAATAACAAGCACTCGCCCCATACAAGCTCCTTGTGAAAGGGGCAAACGAGCGCAGATCAACGAGCTGTCTCATTGACCAGCGCTCCTTTACATGGCCCATGACGGGCCGTGTAAGAGGACATTTCATTTACCCTTTAAGTTTTCAGTGAAAGTCAGGCTCTGGGAATTCCTTTCTGTGTTTCATTCTACTCACATATTTCAAAGGACCTACCTAATGGACATTTCTTCGTTTGAACCATTCAAAACTGGTAAAAAGATACTGTATTGTCCTTTGGTAGACTCTACAAAGATAGAACTACGTTTTCACTCTTAAGTGAATAAGATGGGGTCATAAGAATGCCTATGTAAAGTAAAATATGTTGCTGTGAACATCCTAAATAACCCCCCCTATGTTTTATCTAATACATATCTTAAAACAAGTATAAGTGATATATATACAGTTAGCATTAAAAAAAAAAAAAAACATATAGTTAACATATTTAAAAAAACAACAAGTATAAGTGATGCATATACAGTTCACATAAAGGCTAACTAAATTGGCCCATGCTTTTCATGCATTAACAGTCAGGAAGATTAAATGGAACATAACAGAAACTCATAGTTATGTCATCAAATTCATCAATGGAGAGAAAGGATGCAAATTTTAACTAGTTTCCACATGTATTGAGGTCATTAGGATCTCTATGAATGGATCACAAGTTGTATGTACATAACATACAAACAACCTTTTAACCATATCTATACTTATATTAATAAATGCTATAATATATCTAAAATAATATTAATAATATTGAATACAATTTTTTTCAGGGTTCATAACCATGATGAAGATTAGTCCTTAATTTAGTCATCTGGAATGTGTCAAGCACATGGCTCTCAAGGCAAATCTTGTTCCCTGTGTGTAGCATTTTCCCTGGTGTGTGTGACAATTAGTTTAGTGGCTCAGAGGGCAGTGATTAGTGTTTCAGTAAAGATTTTTGGTGGTTTATTGCCCAAGTCTCTGGTATCCTGTGGTCACTTGCCTGCCAGCATGTTCCTGTCCTGTTTTGTTCCACTGTCAGTCAAAAGGAAGATTTACATTATTGGGGAAGGTAAGAAAAGGCTGGAACAGCTGTCATAAGGTAAACATATTGTTTTTTTGTGAGAAGGAGCGGCTGTTCACTGACTGCTGTTCCTTTTCTGAAGACTATAATGAGTTCTTGGATTCTGACAGCCACTCTATTCTGGGTTATAGGCAGTTACATTAATGGGCAATGCCTCATCTAGGCCGTTAATATATGAATATACTTTATATTCTAGCTCACTTCAGCAACAGGTTTATGAATCCCTTACATAAATCCAGTAATTCCTCCATTAAAGGGACACGCCAGTCAAACATTTTAAATCAGCCATTGCTTATACAGTGCTGTGAAAAAGTATTTGTCCCTTTCTAATTTCTTCTATTTTTGTATATTTGTCACACTTGAATAACGACTTTAAAGGCTATGTAACCTTTGAAAGGCAAATTTTTGTTTTTATTTGAAATAAAAAGCTCAGTCAGTGTGATTAGAGCACCTTTCTAAATAGTTTTTCTAAAAATTTGAATTACTTTTTAAGACGCAGCTGATTCTATATAGACAGCAGCTGTAACTTTTGCTAAATCCTGCTCCCGTCGGTTTCACAGGGACTGATAGGCTCCGTGTCAGAGGCTCCTGCGTGTCTCTCACACGCAGGATACACCTGTAATCTATCACATCTAAGTTCATAACCCGATGACACTGAACCCATCAGGTCCGCGGGACAGACGGATTCAGGTCATAGCGAATGATACAGCTGCTCTATACAGAGAATACAGAGCAGCTGTATCTCAAAAAGTAAAAAAAAGTTGCACTAATCACACTGACTGACCTTTTTATTAAAAAAAATTGCCTTTCAAGGGTTTACATAGCCTTTAATATAAGACAAAAATAACCCAAGTAAATACAAAATGCTGTTTTCATGCGATAATTTTAATTATTGAAGGAAAAATGCTGTTCAAACCTACCTGGCCTTATGTGAAAAAGTAATTACCCCCTTAGCTACTAAATCAACCAGTTAACCAAATTTAATTGACAATAGGAATCAATTTTGCTAGCCACAACCAGATTACTGCCAGACCTGTTAAATCTAAACATCACTTAATCAGAACCTGTCTGGCAATGTCAAGTAGGCTAGAAGGTTCAAAAAGCAGCACATGATAAATGTTCTAAAGAGATTCAAATACAGATGCGAAACAAAGTCATTGAAATTTGGAAAGGGTTACAAAGTCATTACTAAGGGTACTATTATACGGCCCGACGTGGGCCATGTAAATGAGTGCCGATCAACAAAACAACTCATTGATTGACACACGTTTGCTTTTTTCACGTGGAGCAATAATTGAATATGTGTAGGGACAAGTGCTCGTTACTCCGATTGCTCGTCCCTATATATTTTCATCATGTCAGCAGTGCATCTCCCTGAAAACACAGGCACGAGGGCTATTAAAGCTACCTTTTTTTCACCTTGACATTGGAGTGCTGCTTATTATTGGATGTTTACCTGATAACACAGGGAGATGTGCTGCCGACAACAATGATTTTTAATTCTGCATAAAAGAGCAGATCAGCCGATGATTGAGAATGAGCATTCATATGAATACTCGTTTGCCTGATCATTGGCCCACATAATAGGACCTTGAGGCTCTGGAAACGCAGTGAACCACAGTGAGAGCCCTTTTCCAAAATCAGAGAAAACTTGAAACATTGGTGAACCTTCCCAGGGTTGGCCGGCCTACAAAAATTTCACCAAAAACACATCGACCACCCACATGGTCTGGGACTGCTTTGCTCCTGCAGGACCTGGACAACTTGTTATAATTGATGGAACCATTTTCTATCAGAAAATCCGGAAGGAGAATATTTGCCTGTCAGCACAAAAGAAACAAAGTTAAGGTTCCTGGAGTTGAGACCCGACTTGAATCACATTGAGATGCTGTGGCAAGACCTTAAACGGGCAGTTCATGCTCAAAAACCATCTAATGTAGCCAAATTAAAGCAATTCTGCAAAGAAGAATGAGGCAAAATTCCTCCAAGTATTGCTATTTAGTACAGTCACAATTATCTAGCAAACTAAAATCTTGTATAACCTAGGATATTGTACAGCACTGTTTTTGTAAATGGTGTTCGTTTTGGCGTACAGTTTTGATCGTTTGCTATATATTTGCTAAGTTCTGTCCATAAAACTTTTTCTAGTGTGTTCTCACTATATAAACAGTGTCCCTAACAATTCCATTTCCATGGGGACACTATAGGCAATTCCTGTGAAGTTGTCAAAGAAAATCTCTTCAAATCTATTTACTTTTCCAACAATGAAACCACTAATAACTCAAATGTTCTGATGTTGTTTCTTTGAGAAGGGGATTAATCTTGGAAGTTGTCCAATATCCCTTTTAACGAAGGATCAGATGATGTCTTCGTATTAACGCTTTGTCTAATAAATACCCGTTTGATTACTTTGGTTCTAGGGTTGGTAGTAGTCAGCGCGTGTGGATATAGTTGTTAGAGGTAGTATGTAGACTTGGCAATATTGTTGTTATTTGGAGCACTGGGCATAACTTTTTGGTGATCATAGGCATCTTTTCTGGTCAAAGTGATTTTGGGTTAATAGGAAACAAGATTACTTACAAAAAAAAAGGATGTCAATTTAGATGCTGAATTGCCTAATGCTTGTCATTTATCCTAGAGGCATTCCTGAGAACTTTTTGACACGACCATAAGCACAAGCATAAACATACATATATTTGTGCCTTTAATTATTTGTACAATTGGCAATTATTGTAAAGGACACTGGTATCCTATTAATATCCTGCGGGGTGGTAATCATCGTTGTAACATTATCTGATGCAGTTATAGTATATTTCCTATACTGACTCCCAAGTAACTCAGAACAGCACTGCTCTATTGCTATGGCTTGCACAGGTTTCATCTACAGCCTAGAAGGCGACAGCAGAGACTCTCTGTAGTGGCAGCATTCAGGCAAAAGAAAAATTGGGGGCTTGTATAGCGGCATTAGTTTTTGGCCAGATTGACCTATTGTTAATTTTTCTTCCAGCCTATTATGTATACTCTATAAAAGGGTACGCGCTCAAATGTAAAACCTAATTCTACTCAAAACCGGAAATTTCAATGCTGAGTACAGTTAATCCCTATCTTCCACGAACCTCCCAAAGTCAAATTCGCATGGACCTGAAAGTTGAGGACTGTGCTGCTGTTTGTCCTTGCACTGGAATTCTGCTCTGGTTGCCTTTGTTTCTGTCTTTGAGGGTCGGTTGATTGTGAATTTTTTACCTTTACCAAATAGTGTCTGTTCCCACTGCGTCTGAGCCCCGTGGTCGGCGTATGCACCAGGAAAGTTCCCGAATAAACGGCCAACGTATCCATAGGACGGCATTTATCTGATAGATGACAAAAGGGTGTCCTTTTAGCATCCGCCGGGCTAATATACGTTATTATATCTTTCAACGATATTTAAAGTCCAAATGACTGATTTTTACACAATAAATAGCCATTGTTTCACTATACTGTACTGAAATAAATTGTATAGGCTGGAACTATAAGATGGAATGTGCTTCTTCAATTATACACTTCTTTTCTGCATTGATCTCTTTTAATCGCTGGTCTTTTTGAAATTCTTGTAGGCAGCACATGAATGAACAATGAGCATTTTATTCTGCCGTGTAGTTGTGTTCAGGAATCAGAACTTCATATCACATTGTGCTGACCAAGGCAGTGTTATATCTTATCAAAATACATACATAATGGCCTTTTCTTGCCAGATAACTTATCTGCATTGCAGTATATTAAAAAAAGAACCAGTTTATACTATTCTGCCAATAGCCTGGCAAGTCATTAACAAAAACTTCCAAAAATATATACCCAAATTACATTTTCTACAAAGGGTTTCAAACCTGACCTCGAACCACTTAAGTGGATGAACATTCTTAGTTAACATTCTGAAGATAATTATGTTATGACCTTAATAAGTGAACCGCATTATACTAGCCATATTAACTTCAAAGAGTGTCTAAAGTAGTTAACCAATGGTTGAATTTCAGAGCTGTGGTATTGTTAGCACAATTATTATTCATGAACTGGAAAATATTGTCTTCAAAATAGCACATCTATTCTATTTTTAAAAGAATTAAATGACTTTAATGAATCAAATGAAATGTGAACACTGCTGGCATTACATGGTTTTGTCTACAGTTAAAAAGTAAAAGAAATAAAATAAAATGGCAATTGCACTTTAATCTAAAGGACCACACACATATTGCCTTCAGACATATAGACATCTATAGACATCTAATCCCCTTAAATCTTTACCATGAACATTTTCACTAGTGTCCAGTATTGTAAGTGGCCACCCCACGTGTATTTTTGATCAGCAAACTTTGTCTACAACAAATCTATCTGAGGTTACTTAAATTTAGGTGTTTTAGAGTTTTTTATTTAAACACAACTTAAATTATTTAAAAAAAAGTCTCTTACTGTCGACTTGTAAACTAGAATGTGTAAAAAAACCTATTAATATTTGGTATTGCTATAATTATATAGATGCAGAGAATAATGTTTTCATGTTATTTTTATAGTGAACATTGTCAAAACAAAAGTGTAAAAAGCAATGGCGGCGTTGCTAACCCCACCACATCCCAATTTTGTTTTATAAAAGTTAATCAATACATTATATGAAACCAAAAATAATGCAATTGAAAAATACAACAGATTTCTCAAAAACCAAGGGCTCATACAGACTCTGTTGGCAAACAAGTCATGGCTTTCGGAATGTGGAGATAAAAAAAAATAAAAAAATAGCTACGTCCTTAAGACCCAAACTAGGCTGCATCCTAAAAGGGGTTAGATTAGATTAGTAATTCTATACACCAATATTTTTTAAATGGTAACTAATTATATGCATCAGTCACAGCCCTGTACTGTAATATAATATATTTCTAGTTCGGAGCAGATATTAGTGCTGGTATGTAGAATACCACTTTGCATTGCTGGGGCATGATGCAATATACAGAGTATTATCCCTCCTTTGTTACACCCTTATGACAGAACTCAGTTTTCTTCTATATGACATATTCTAAGGTTTTTAGTGTATCATGTAAAAAAAACAAAAACACAGCTGTTGAAGTTATTGCGCAGCTACCTGCTGAGGAATTTAACATCTCTGTTCACTTGTTGGCAAATATATTTTAATTTGAGAGTATGTGGGCTTTAGAAGTAATTTAACTATTCATTTCCTGTTTTGGGTTGTTATTTTAGTTCTAGACAGTGAAATAAGTGTTATAAGGGAAAATTTGAACCAAATCCAAGAGTTACTTTGAAACTTGATGTCATTACTCCTTATTAAGTACACATGACATGTAGTGAATTGTCTGTTAATTATCCTCAAATAACATCTTTACCCCTATTGGATTGATGTACAGAGCTATTTGGATAAACACCTATATTGGCGCCTAAACACAGAGTATTCATCTGGCTCCCACAGCTAATAAAATAACACTGCATTTCTATTGTGTGCATATTGTGCATTCAATGGTATTCACAGTGAACTTTTAATGTTGTGTTCTGCTGTCTGTCTGCCAAGGTATGTTCATGTATAGAGTACTGTACCTGCCATGTAGTTTTGAAAAATGTTCTATTAGTAGTAGTTGTAATAGTAGTAGTAAAGAGTTATTAAATCTCTCATTATGATTTCATGTCCAATTATTGATACAAAAGCTACATAAAATATGTAAATATATACCAATTTTTTGAAAAACAGTGGTAAACTGTGGCCATTTCCCAATAAATTGACTTATTCATGTAACCAAACTGGGGAAACCAGGCAGCAAAAATTAAATTTCCCTGCAGTGCCACTTCAGTAGTGGCAGTAGCATTACACAGTTACCATTGAATCTAATGGGCTGAGTGTGTAATGAACAGACATGGCAGGTCCTCCAGAATTAGAGATGCTCTTTGTGGTCGCTCTTCGGTCTAGCTAATAAATTAAGCTGCAGATATCGACACCCCCATCTATTAACTAGACCTCTATTGATATGCACTATCATGACATATGGACATCATAGAGGGGGGACCACTGCAAAATCAACTGTTATCCAGGGCTTTCAGGAGTGACAGTAGGCCCGTAGAAATCATCTTATTGCCAGGGCAGCTCTCAGATTAGAGGGGTTGTCTGTGGTGAGACAGCCCGTTTAACAGGTACATAAAATCAAGTGTGTAGTCTAAATACAAAAGACAAAAGCAGTACTGAAGAGCACAGTGACTCTTACTGTGGGACTTTCATTGGGTGCCAACTTTATAAGTCACATTATCAAATGTTTTCCCAGATAGAGCTGATACAGTCTGTTGCTGTCATTATGAAGTGAAAACCTCTAGGAATTACCACAGTTCAGTCACAATAAGAAGGCCACGCAAGCTCACAAATAGAGACCGCCAAGTTCTGAAGTGCATAGTGCACAAAAATTACTAGCTACACTGCTGAGTTCCAAACTGCCCATGGAAGCAAAATTTGCACAAGAACCGTTTTTAGGGATCTTTATCTCAGGGGTGAGGGAAGGTCTTTTGAAGCCCAAGTCAAACATGCCATACAAGTCGCCATACTGTTAAAAGGGTTCTCCCAGAATCTAAGTATTTTTCTATAAGCCATGTACCCTAACAACATATGTAAGCTAACCCAAATATGCCGTCAGATACTTACTAACTAATTTCCTGTTACTCTTTCTACCCCTGTTTCCTCTGTGTCTCTTTCTCTCTCTGTGTAAAGTAGGTGGTCCTTCAGCACTGCCCGCATGACCTATTTTTGCTTGTGGAAAACTACAAGTCCCACAAGTGCCTTGCTTCTTCTTACAGGTTCCCTGTACACTGCCAATGGTAATCCAGAGCGATTCTGTACATACTTGTAGTGGCGTAGCTATAGGGGTCGCAGCAGTCGCAATTGCGACCGGGCCCGAAGCCAGGGGGCCTGCGGCACTACATCAATAAAAAGTTACTATAGTAACTCGGGCCGTGGGCCCCTGTTATTATAGTAACTGACGGTACTTACCTTCCTGACGTCACAGCGCTGTGCGCAGCGCATGACGTCAAAACGCTATGCGCCGCGCACAACATCCTGATCCTGGATAGAGTCAGGACAGAACTTCCGCCGCGGCTGAAGAGGATGGTAAGATTAATATCCCTGTCTGCTGAAGCTGATTGGCGGGGTCCGACTCCCAAGAGCCGGCCAATCAGCTGTTTTGAAGGGGCCGCAGCACTCGTACGAGAGCTGCTTCCCCTTCATTCCGGTCACTTCATTCCGGTCACTTGCTCACACTGTGAATCCGTGTTGGTAATTCACAGTGTGAGCGAGTAAGGGAAATGAAGGGGAAGCAGCTCTCATACGAGTGCTGTGGCCCCTTCAAAACAGCTGATTGGCCGGCTCCCGGGAGACGGACCCCGACCCATCAGCTATTGATGGCCTATCCTGAGGATAGGCCATCAATGTTTAGGGACTGGACAGCCCCTTTAAGCCTACGATGTAGCAGGCTTAGAGGGCCCATGAAACAGGATCACAGATTGTGTGATGCTGTCTGCTGGGCACTGTATCTAAGCCAATCACATGGTAGGCTTAGATACATGGCCCATGTGTGATCCTGTCTGATGGGCTCTGTATGTAAGCCTTCCACACGGTAGGTTTAGATACAGGGCCCCAGCACACAATAATCTTATACTGTATAAGATTACTGTCTGCTGGACCCTGTATCTAAGCCTACCTTGTGGTAGGCTTAGATACAGGGTCCCACAGACAGTATCACACATGGGCCCTGTATCCAGGGCCGCCATCAGGAATTTCAGGGCCCCCTACAGCTAAATTTTCTGGGCCCCCCTACCGTGGCACCGCCTGTTAACGGTACTCCGTCCAGCACTATATCATGGTACCCAGGGCCACCATCAGGGGGGGTATTAGGGGTACTGATGTGAGAGGCCCGGCCAAACCTAATTGAAAGGGGGGCCCGCAGCTCATGACATTCTTTTTGTGAAAAAAACGGGCACCATTGCAGGGGCCTGTTTTTTTTCTACCAAAGGCAAGTCGCGGCAGTTTGCCGGGCCCCCCTTTCAATTAGGTTTGGCCGGGCCTCTCACATCAGTACCCCTAATACCCCCCTGATGGCGGCCCTGGGTAGCATGGGGGTCGTCATGGGGGCCGTCAAACACCGCCGCCCGTGCGACCGATCGCGCCCACCCGCAAACTCCCGCGCATGCGCACCGGCGACTGCCTGGAACCGCGCACCGAATTTTGAGGCAGATTTTGACCTGCCCACACTATCTTGCCGCGTTTTTTGCCCGCGGCGATTGATGACAGCAGACAAAAAACGCAGGGAAAAATGCATTTTCTGCCTCCCATTGATTTAGATGGGAGGTCAGAGGCAGAACCGCGGCAAGAAAGGACGTGCTGCTTTTTCTTTTTTCCGCGACTGGCTCCCATTGATTTCAGATTAAATCAATGGGAGGCGGTTTTGGAAGTTGTTTGGTGCTGATTCTGACGCAGTGTCCGAGTCAATATCAAAAACTCTGTGAACTGGGCCTTATCTTATTGTTAGGGCTTATACAGACGAACGTGTAATACATCCGTGCAACGCCCGTGATTTTCACGCGCCTCGCACGGACCTATGTTACTCTATGGGGCCGTGCGGACTGTCAGTGATTTTCACGCAGCGTGAGTCCGCTGCGTAAAACTCACGACATGTCCGATATTTGTGCATTGTTCTCGCATCACGCACCCATTGAAGTCAATGGGTGCGTGAAAATCACGCCCAGCACTTCCGCAGCAGTATAAACTATGAATGAAAACAGAAAAGCACCACGTGCTACAAACATACAAACAGAGTGTCATAATGATGGCGGCTGCGCGAAAATCACGCAGCCGCGCATCATACGCTGCTGCCACACGGAGCTGTTATGGACCTTTTGCATGCGCAAAACGCCACGTTTTTGCGCACGCAAAAAAGCACACGCTCGTGTAAATCCGGCCTTAGGGTAGGAACACACTAGGCATGAACACTGCGGATTTTATGCAACACATTTTATTGTGGAAAATCCGCAGCGTATTACAGTCACAGCAGAGTGGATGAGGTTTAAACAAATCTCATCCACACGCTGCAAAAAAAATGGACCTGCAGTGTGGCTTTTTAAGCCGCATCATGTCAATGTATTCTGCAGAATCGCTGCTCTTTTGTTGCGGAAATGCTGCGGTTCTGCCGCAAAAATCACAAATGAGAAAAAAAAAAAGGCACTTTTTTAAATTTATAAAAAAGTTTAGACTTGCCCCGGCCGTAGTCCTGGTGACGCGATCCTCTATTCTTAGCGCAGCCCCGCCTCATGTCATGACGTTTCATCCCATGTGACTGCTGCAGCAGTCACATGGTCTACAGCGTCATCCCAGGAGGCGGGGCTATGTTCAGAAGAGAGAGATGCGTCACCAGGACTACGGCCGGGGCAAGTCTAAACTTTTTTTTCCCTGCAGGATTCCCGCAGCGGACACGCCTCACCAAACCTGCGCCACTATTTGGTGCGGTTTTACTGTCGGTATTCCCTGCGGCTACCGGGGCGGATAAGCTGTGGAGTTTTACTCAGCATATCCGCCTAGTGTGTCACCATTAGCGCAGTCGACTACGCTATTGATTCCGTCCGAAAACCAACCGGAATGGTGACGAACCGAAACCATTAGCGATGTTTCCGTCACCATTGAGATCAATGGTGACTGAAACGGAAGCTGTGCTGTCACTTTCACTTTCCGTTGCGGGGTTCACCCGACGGAAACCTCAGACGGAACCCCGGAACGGAAGCGAACGGTGATGTGAACAGGCCCTAACACAAAAGTTTTGTATTTTTTTAAGCTGGTTCACAAAAAAAAATAATTCCAAATTCTACTGGACCAACTGCCTATTTAGAGACCGGCAGCAGCTCCAGGAGCGACATCATAAGGAACACACTAGGCGGATATGCTGAGTAAAACTACACAGCTTATCTGCCCCGGTAGCCGCAGGGAATTCCGACAGCAAAACCGCACCAAATAGTGGCGCAGGTTTCGTGAGGCGTGTCCGCTGCGGGAATCCTGCAGGGAAAAAAAAGTTTAGACTTGCCCCGGCCATAGTCCTGGTGACGCATCTCTCTCTTCTGAACGTAGATCCGCCTCCTGGGATGACGCTGTAGACCATGTGACCGCTGCAGCAGTCACATGGTATGAAACATCATGACAGGAGGCCGGGCTGCGCTAAGAATAGAGGATCGCGTCACCAGGACTACGGCCGGGGCAAGTCTAAACTTTTTTATAAATGTAAAAAAGTACCTATTTTTTTTTCTCATTTGTGATTTTTGCGGTAGAACCGCAGCATTTCCGCAACAAAGGAGCAGCGATCCCACAGAATAAATTGACGTGCTGCGGCTTAAAAAGCCACACTGCAGGTCCATTTTTTTTGCAGCGTGTGGATGAGATTTGTTCAAACCTCATCCACTCTGCTGCGACTGTAATACGCTGCGGATTTTCCACAATAAAATTTGTTGCATAAAATCCGCAGTGTTCCTACCCTAAGGCCGGATTTACACGAGCGTGTGCTTTTTGCGTGCGCAAAAACGTGGCGTTTTGCGCATGCAAAATGTCCATAACAGCTCCGTGTGACAGCAGCGTATGATGCGCGGCTGCGTGATTTTCACGCAGCCGCCATCATTATACCACTCTGTTTGTATGTCTGTAGCACGTGGTGCATTTCTGTTTTCATTCATAGTTTATACGGCTGCGGAAGCGCTGGGCGTGATTTTCACGCACCCATTGACTTCAATGGGTGCGTGATGCGCGAACAATGCACAAATATCGGACATGTCGTGAGTTTTACGCAGCGGACACACGCTGCGTGAAAATCACTGACAGTCCGCACGGCCCCATAGAGTAACATAGGTCCGTGCGAGGCGTGTGAAAATCACTGACAGTCTGCACGGCCCCATAGAGTAACATAGGTCCGTGCGAGGCGCCTGAAAATTACGCACGTTGCACGGACGTATTACACGTTCGTCTGAATAAGCCCTAGCAATAAGGCCCAGTTCACAGAGTTTTTGGGCCTTGATATTGACTCGGACACTGCGTCAGAATCAGCACCAAACAACTTCCAAAACCGCCTCCCATTGATTTAATCTGAAATCAATGGGAGCCAGTTGCAGAAAAAAGAAAAAGTAGCACGTCCTTTCTTGCCGCGGTTCTGCCTCTGACCTCCCATCGAAATCAATGGGAGGCAGAAAATGCATTTTTCCCTGCGTTTTTTGCGGGCAAAAAACGCAGCAAAAAACGCGGCAAGATAATGTGGGCAGGTCAAAATCTGATTTTTTTCGGCCTGCAAAATACTCTGTGTGAACAGGGCCATACATAAACAGCACTTTGAGACACTTTACTCACCGTGTCAGAAGAGCTGCTCCCACTCCAGTCCTCGTCAGGCGATGTCTTCGGTCCAGATGTCGTCCTTCACCTCCAGGCTCCAGAAAATGGCGGGGATCGTAGAACTGCCGCCGCGCAACAACTAGACTCCTCCCCCTCTCCTTACGCAGCCACGCTCTGAAGAAGGAGGAGGAGTCGGACGAGGAGGCGGAGTCGGACGAGTCGGAGGCGGGCCAGCAGGTAAGTAGACTGCGCCGCTGTCCAGTGTGGCTGTCCTTCCCCCTAGATCTTGTGTTGCGGGCGCACCGCCTCCCTCTCGGCGGCGCGCCTGGTCGTTCGCGCGTGGGCGCGCGCGCTTGCGGTCGTTCGCGCGCGCTCGCTCGTACGCGCGCAAGCGGGCAGTGTTTCGCGGCGGTGATGAGAGGGGGTCCCGCAGCTCACGGCGGTGTTTCACGAGAGGGGGGCCCGCAGCTCACGACATTGTTTTGGTGAAAAAAACAGGCCCCATTGCAGGGGCCTGTTTTTTTCTACCAAAGGCAAGTCGCGGCAGTTGCCGGGCCCCCCTTTCAATTAAGTTTGGCTGGGCCCCCTACAGGAGTACCCCTAATACCCCCCTGATGGCGGCCCTGCCTGTATCTAAGCCTAACACATGTGTTACTAATCGTTTTTGTGTGTGTTTTCTTACAGGTTCGGTCGTAGGTCTACGTTGGATTCCAGGACTACTTCGATGACTGCTTTTTTTATTATCAATAAAATGGTTAATGAGGGTTGTGTGTTTTTTTTTTTTTATTTCAATAAAATATTTTTTCTATGTCTTTGTGTTTTTTTTAAACTATATTACTTCCGCCTTAGTAATGGCCGCCGGCTGATTGACAGCGTCCATTGCTAAGGCGGGGCATAATGTTAGCCTTTGCAGAGGCTAACACTAACCCCCTTTATTACCCCGGTACCCACCGCCACCAGGGGTGCTGGGAAAAGCCGGGTACGATCCAGTACTTGACCATCCGTAGTGATGGTCTGGCAATGGCGCGGCCGCAGGCTGGTATTATCAGAATGGGAAAGGCCAGAAACAGTGGCCCTTCTCATCCTGGTAATGCTGCCTGCCGCTGCTTTATTGTATCTGGCTGGTTATGAAAAATCGGGGGGACCCCACGTCATTTAAAAAAATAAAAATAAAAAGTAGCCAGCCAGATACAACACAGCAGCAGCAGGCAGCATTACCAGGGTGGGAAGGGCCTCTGTTTTTGATGATACCAGCCTGTGGCCGCCCCGGTGCCAAACCATCACTACAGATGGTCGGGTACTGGTTCGTACCCGGCTCTTCCCAGTACCCCTGGTGGCGGTAGGTACCGGGGTAATAATAGGGGTTAGTGTTAGCCTCTGCACCTGCTAACATTAAGCCCCGCCTTAGTAATGGAGGTTGTCAATCAGCCAGCGGCCATTACTAGGGCGGTAATAATAAAGTTTAAAAAAAAGACATTACATTCACATAGAAAAAATATTTTATTGAAATAAAAAAACACAACCCCCATTAACCATTTTATTGAGAATAAAAAAACGCTGTCATTGATGTCGTCCTCGAATCCGAAGTAGTCCAACAACCGAACCTGTAAAAAAACACAAACACACAAAAATAATTAGTAACAAATAAAGCAGCAAAACAATTATTATTCTTACCTTTCCTGGGTCCAGCGCTGGAGACGCAATGTCAGCAATCTGGGCCCTGTATCTAATCCTATCATGTGTGATACTGTCATGCTGAGCCACTGTATCTAATCCTATAATGTGTGATACTGTCTGCTGGGCCTTATATCTAATCCTATAATGTGTGATACTGTGTGCTGAGCCAGTGTATCTAATCCTATCATGTGTGATACTGTCTGCTGAGCCACTGTATCTAATCCTATCATGTATGATACTGTCTGCTGAGCCAATGTATCTAATCCTATTCATAGTTTATAGGGTCATAGTGCTATAGATATGCTATGCTGTCTCCTATACACACACACACACATTTTTTTTGGGCAGACACATATGTATTGGGGCTATTTCCCCTGACATTTTAAGTCTTTAGTGACACTCCTGGCTGCTAGTGCTGTATCGTTGGGTCACTTAGGAGACCCAGCGATGCAGCTGAAAGCTGCGGATCGTCGGCCATGAGAATTTTGCGTGGGGTGGTGCCCAATAAGAACTTTTGCATCGGGGCCCATAAGCCTTTAGCTACGCCCCTGCTTACTTGGCTATGGCTGTCTCACAGACGGAGAAGTTGCTTGTACATTAAAATCAGCTGGTGCTCTGTGCGCATGCTCACTGAGTTCTTTGAGAATGCCGCAACGGCGCATGTGCTGTCTCGCTGATAAAAAACTAGAAGGATACCTGGTAAAGATAAATAGCGATGTAAACCGCATTTGCTCATATTCAACCAAAAGGACTTCTGGAGGACATATCCTTGAGCAACTAGGTATAAACAAACTACTTTAATGGGAAGTTTTGGGGGTCGAAAACTTGAGCAGCGTTCATTTTTGAAAATGACTTGTCTTTGACAACCTTTTTTATTTTAGCAATGGGGACAATGAGCCATGATTAGGACTGTGGGAATACCCAGACAACTAGAACAGTGACAGCTACTATCTTTCTTGACTACCCCTTGTCTACTAGGTACTGGCTTTCATCTACTGCTACCTGGTATTTTGGACCAAAAGTGGTAGTGACGTATATGATCTATCCTCTGTCTTTGTATATGTATATGTGAGAGACGATGCAGGATCTTTATAATATATCAGGGGACCCCCTCCATTATCTCAAAATGTTATAATAGACCATTTTACAAGGTAGTTCTCTAAACCAGACAACTATTTTACCCTATTTTACACCACTCCTTACATGAACAAAGGCTCAATTATATTTCTGAAATAATGACAGCAGTACTATAACAATGTCTATCTTATTTGCCATTTGGAGATTTATCACTGGCAGAGGAAATGTTTTATCCATTACCAAGTTATTACAAAAACTTAAGACAAAAGTTAGATCATAAAGCATCTTTGTTAGAAATGGGCATATCAAGATTTACTGTCATTTTCCAGGCAAAGTGCCACATATAAAAATAAATAAATAAATGAATTGTATTCTTCTAATGCAATCAACAGCTTTCATTAGACAAAGTTTTCATTAGAAAAAAAAGTCTTTGTTTTATTTCTAATGGTTGACTTAAGTTGTACTAGTCACAAAGGCATTATATTGCACAATAATTTTATGGGGTTTCCTTTAGATTTCTTTTCATTTTTAAAATCCGTTTACAATAAGTACAGATTGATTATGTTCCAGACTCTTTCATATAGTTACATTTCTCATACCTGTATTATTTCCTTAACATTTTCAGTGATATAAAGACAATCGGCTATAACCAATTTTACGCAACTCTGCATGAGTATATCACAGCGTCATCAATGTGTACTGGCAGAGTAGATCCTCCACTTCACTGTTTCTAAGCCAAGTACCCCCTACTTAATTACACCAATGTACCCTCAAGGCTTTGCTCATGTCCCTTTTAGAAGCACACCATGAGGACAGTGTGTATACCCCCTAGGGGCATGACATGTACTACTCTAGGTACACATACCACAGGTTAAGAACGTTGTCTACATAACCTGTGGTTTGCACTTGCAACTGTGGGAAACAGAGAGTAAGTAAACTTTGGTCATCACACTTAACACCTTCAAGGAGTACGGTCTTTGCTGCATGAGATTTCGCAAACCTTAAGGTTGTCTTGTTTACACAGCTAGTGCCTTGAAGGATAATGTGTTGTCACAACGTATGGTATGACATTTTCGACAGCAAGCATGCTTAAGTGTTTGCTATTCCTGTTTGCAATAGGGATACAACATTGTTGGGCAGTGGTGGACTGGTGGAAATGGGAAAATGTGCATAGCATTGGTAGATTCTGGTTGTCTGTTCTGTTGACATAAAGATGTCCTCTCCCTTCCCCACCCCCTACCTTCTATACAGATAGAGAAAAACGAAAAAACAAAACAAAAAAACGAACAAAAGGGAGTTTTGGTGCCTCAAAAGCTTATGTTTCAGCAGGAGAGATTTTTCAGATGTCAACTTGACTTGGGGTTGGATCATTTATCCAACAAGCCCATCTCTCTACCAAAAAGTTGACTTGTATGACCCCATTTTTCTGCATACAATTCTCGTACAAGTAATATTGATTTATCCTCCTTTGCACTTCCTTACTTTGTGGAGGTCCATTACTTTTCCACTTAGAAACCAACTCAGCTGTTAAGGATCTGCCAGGCACAGCTTCTGTATCCACGCCCATAGGTAATCAGTCTGCACCTGCTTCTATGTCTGTGAGACTGACTCCATCTTCCACCACTCAGGATGGCAGGCTTAGGAGTGGGAGAGCCTATCACAGCCTGGCCAGACGGAGCTAGCTCCCGCCCTCTGTCTATTTATACCTGCCTTTCCTGTTCCTCCTTGCTTGTGATTCTTCTCTGTTGGTTTCCTGGCCCTGCTGCAGCTTCTTGAACTACTTGTCCCTGCTTCGTATTGACCCTGGCTTACTGACTACTCTTCTGCTCTGCGTTTGGTACCTCGTACTTTCCTGGTTTGACTCGGCTCGTTTACTACTTTTGTTGCTCAAGGTGTTGCCGTGGGCAACTGCCCCGTTTCCCTTTGTTCTGTGTTTCCTTGTCTGGTTGTCTGTCGTGCACTTACTGAGTGTAGGGACCGTCGCCCAGTTGTACCCCGTCGCCTAGGGCGGGTCGTTGCAAGTAGGCAGGGACTGAGTGCCGGGTAGATTAGGGCTCACTTGTCTGTTTCCCTATCCCTGTCATTACATCAGCACTTTCCATCGTGCAGATCTAACTGAGTAGCCATCTGCACCTGACCGGAACTGCTCCAAAGGAATGGAGGAGCAGTGCCAGTTCAAGAGTTGGTTTAATATGTATCTTACAAATCCTTGAAATTAGTTCAAAAAGCTCTCGTCAATATTTTAAAATCGTAGAAATCTGCCATCATATATGAAGTAGGCTACCCCGTCCTTTACAGTTTCTCCAGCATAGCGTTGAATAATTTATGATAGCCTTAGCTATCCTAGAGGTAATCAAACACCACCTCATCTGGAGGTTGCACAGCGCCTCGGGATGATTTATACCAGGGGTCTCAAACAAGCAGGCCACGGGCACTGAAGCTGTCATCTGCGGCCCGCGACGCACTGAAGTTCCCTCGGTAGAGGAGACAGCAGGCCGAAAGATGAGCGTGCCGGCACTCCTTTATAACAACATGAAGGAGCGCAGTCCCTTTACCAGGCTCCTGGATCATTGGTGGTAGGTGAGCAATGGCCACACAGCCCCCTGTAGATAGTGCAACCCACCCCTGTAGATACCACCCCAGACACCAAACCCTGTTGACAGTGCTACACCCACCCTCCCTGTACATGGCTCCATTTTGGGCTCCCTCTAGGAGTGGAATCCCCAGCTAGAGTGTTGCCGACGCTTAGTTCGGGGATTCCTCTGCTGGAGGAGCCCCTAAAGTCACGGTTCATATAGGGAATCCGGTGCAGGAGGATCCCCTGACGCCACTGTCCGTATATGGGAAGTAACTTCAGGGGCTCCTCCAGCAGAGGAATCCCCGGCCAGAGCTTCGGCAATGCTCTGGCTGGGGATTCCACTCCTAGAGGGAGCCCCAATGGAGCTATCTATAGGGGAGGTGTAGCACTATCTTTATGAGGTGTGTGTGGCACTATAGGGGGTGTGTGTGGGGCATATCTATAGGGGTGTGTGTATGGCACTATTTATAGTATGTGTGTGTTTGTTTGTGTGTGTGTGTGTGTGTGTGTGTGTGTATGTGGCACTATCTACAAAGGGGTCTATCTACAAATGGGTGTGTTTGTGGCATTATCTACAGAGGGTATTGTGGCAATATCTACAGAGGGCACTGTGGCATTATCTACAGAGGTCACTGTGGCATTATCTAGGGGGTGGCACTATCTACAGAGGGCACTGTGACACTATCTATAGAGGTCACTGTGGCACTATCTACAAGGGGCACTGTGGTATTATTTGCAGAGGGCACTGTCGCATTATCTACAGAGGGCACTGTAGCACAATCTACAGTGGGCACTGTGGCATTATCTACAGAGGGCACTGTGGCATTATCTACAGAGGGCATTGTAGCATTATCTACAGAGGGCACTGTGGCACCATCTACAGAGAGCACTGTGGCACCATCTACAGAGGGCACTGTGGCATCTACAAAGAGCACTGTGGTATTATCTATGGGGGAGTGTGGCACTATCTACAGAGGGCACTGTGGCTAAAAACAAGCTGCCCAATCTTGACATTCTTATGTCTGCCAAACGCTGCCAACTGAGCAGCCAGATTGCATTTAACGACACCTAAACTTGAAAACTGAATTGTTAACCCCTTAAAGACCAGGCCAATTTTCGTTTTTTCATATTCGTTTTTTTCTCTCTGCCTTCCAAAAGCCATAACTTTTTTATTTCTTCGTCAACATAGCCACATGAGGGCTTATTTTTTGTGGGACAAGTGGTAGTCTTTCATGGCATCATTTATTGTACTTCCTAATGTACTGGGAATCTGAAAAAAATATGTGGGGTGAAATGGGCAAAAAACAGCGATTACACCATTTTTTGGGGGTTTTGTTTTTACAGCGTCCATCAGGCAGTAAAAATTACATATTCACCTTATTCTACAGGTTGATATGATTACGGCGATACCAAATTTATATGTTTTGTTTTATGTTTTACCCCTTTTAAAAAACTAAAACCATTTGCTAAAAAAAATAAATTGATTTTTTGCCATATTGAGAGCCATAACTTTTTATTTTCCCATAAATTTAGAGATGTCAGGACTTAAATTTTGCGGGGCGAGCTGTAGTTTTCACTGATACCATTGGGGTACATGCAACTTTTTGATCACTTTTTATTCCTTTTTTTTGGAGAGCTAAGGTGACCAAAAAACAGCAATTTGCATGTTTTACACATATTTTTTTTACATCGTTTACCGAGCAGGTTAAACAACACTATATTGTGATAGTTCGGACTTTTATGGATGTGGAGACACCAGTTATGTTAACTTTTGTATTTTTTAACATTGCTGTAGGGAAAAAATGGGAAAATATTATTTTTTTTAACTTTTAATATTTAAATGTAACATTATAAAACTCTTTATTTAACTGTATTTTTTACTTTTTTTTATTAGTCCCCCTACGGGACTTGAAGTAGTGATCGTTGGATCACTTGCATGATGTACTGCAGTACTAACGTATTGCAGTACTACTCCATCTCAATGAATTAGAATATCATAAAAATGTTAATTTATTTCAGTAATTCAATTCAAAAAGTGAAACTCATATAATATATAGATTCATTACACACAGAGTGATCTATTTCCAGCAATTTTTCCTTTTAATGTTGATGATTATGGCTAACAGTTAATGAAAACCCAAAATTTTGTGTCTCAGAGAATTAGGATTTCATTTTCCAGCAGGACTTGGCACCTGCCCACACCAAAAGTACCAATACCTGGTTTAATAACCACAGTATCACTGTGCTTGATTGGCCAGCAAACTCGCCTGACGTAAACCACAGAGAGAATCTATGGGGTATTGTCAAGAGGAAGATGAGAGACCCCAGACCCAACAATGCAGACGAGCTGAAGGCTGCTATCAAAGCAACCTGGTCTTCCATAACACCTCAGCAGTGCCACAGGCTGATCGCCTCCAGGCCACGCCGCATTGATGCAGTACTTCATGCAAAAGGAGCCCTGACCAAGTATTAAGTGCATATACTGTACATACTTTTCAGTAGTCCAACATTTCGGTAGAAAAAATAATTTTTGAAATTGGGCTTATGTAATATTCAAATTTTCTGAGACACTAAATTTTGGGTTTTCATTAATTGTTAGCCATAATCATTAACATTAAAATAACAAAAATGCTGGAAATAGATCACTCTGTGTGTAATACATCTATATACATCTATACATCCACTTTTTGAATTGAATTACTGAAATAAATTAACTTTTTGATGATATTCTTATTCATTGAGATGGACTAGTATATCGTGATTCTGCCAGATGCAGGGCTTCAAATGAGTACAAAGATGGCAGACCTGGGGGCCTTCATTAGGCCCTCAGGCTGCCATAACAACCGTCATCACCGGCTGATCCCATCGTGGGGGGCAAGATGCCGTGTTCGAGGGGGTGCCTCCCTGATTCGAACAATTTAAATGCCGCGGGCGCGATTGACCGCGGCATTTAAGGTGTTAAATTGGCGGGATCAAAGTGATCTTTGATTCCACCCATTGCAGTGAGGTGTCGGCTGTATAACACAGCCGTCACACCCTGAATATAGAGAGAGCTCAGCCAGTGAGCCCGCTACATACTTTCCCTTAACGGCTACCGCGTACCAGTACGTGACATGTCGTTAAGGGGTTAAAATAAGCACGAGGAGTAAACTCGCAAATTTCCTGTAAGTGTAAACCTAGCGCTATTATTATAGTAATGTAGTATTGTTATAGTAATGTAGTATTAGTAATGTAGTATTATAGTAATGTAGTATTGTTATAGTAATGTAGTATTGTTGTAGTAATGTAGTATTGTTATAGTAATGTAGTATTAGTAATGTAGTATTATAGTAATGTAGTATTATTATAGTAATGTAGTATTATTATAGTAATGTAGTATTATAGTAATGAAGTATTGTTATAGTAATGTAGTATTGTTGTAGTAATGTAGTATTGTTATAGTAATGTAGTATTATTATTATTACTACTATTATCATTATAGTAATGTAGTATTTTTACAGTAATGTAGTATTGTTATAGTAATGTAGTATTATTATAGTAATGTAGTATTATAGTAATGTAGTATTGTTATAGTAAGGTAGTATTATAGTAATGTAGTATTGTTATTATAGTAGTATTATTATAGTAATGTAGTATTGTTACAGTAATGTAGTATTATTATAATAATGTAGTATTGTTATAGTAATGTAGTATTGTTAATATTATAGTAATGTAGTATTATTATAGTAATGTAGTATTATAGTAATGTAGTATTGTTATAGTAATGTAGTATTATAGTAATGTAGTATTGTTATAGTAATGTAGTATTATAAAATGTAGTATTGTTATTATAGTAGTATTATTATAGTAATGTATTATTATTATTATTATTATTATTATTATTATTATTATTATAGTAATGTAGTATTGTAGTAATGTAGTAGTATTATTATGATTATTATTATAGTAATGTATTATTATTATTATAGTAATGTAGTATTGTTATAGTAATGTAGTATTGTTATAGTAATGTAGTGGTGTTATAGTAATGTAGTGTTATTATAGTAATGTAGTATTGTTATAGTAATGTAGTGTTATTATAGTAATGTAGTATTGTTATAGTAATGTAGTATTGTTATAGTAATGTAGTATTATAGTAATGTAGTATTATTATTCTAGTAATATAGTGTTATAGTAGTTCAAATAACTAATTGATTAACAATAATTTTATAGTGTATCAAATTTGAAAGTAATGCGGCCCGTCAACTTCACATTTTTTTCTATGTGCAGCCCATTTAACCGGCCAAGTTTGAGACCCCTGATTTATACAATATGTATTGCTAGCCGACCAGCATATTGCTTGATACCAGGCCTAAAGGGGGAAAATATATATTGACATCTCTTTTCCAAGCTGTTATGAACCCCAACTTTGTTGGTTGGTTTGAGTATTGCTAGAACACCATTTATCTTTGTTTTGGCTTGTAAGTATCTGCAAAAGTGTCTTGCACCTAGTTGATAAATTCCAAATCTGTGAGATCAGATTGTGCGTCCTGAAATATTTTCTCAATCGGATACAAGTGAAAAAGCTTTTATTGGTGAGATTATACTTTGAAGATAGGGCAGAGAAGTATACTACCCTCTGTCCTATCGCCAAATACTCGTGTCGCAATGTCCTAGTCTGGGATTAAAGTAGTACAGTAGTCTGAGTGGCAGTCCGCTAGGCCCATTATAATACCATTGTTCATATATACATACATACTTATTCCAAGCAGATAATGTAGCCCTAGTGATGTCCAATAAGGATTTTATTTTAGTTAATTTTAGTAAATGACACATAAGTAGTCCATTTTATGATTTCATACCACAAAGTGCAGTTTCCATTTCCAATCTGACCCATTTGTTTTGAAAACAATAATCCCAGAATACCTTTATCGGCTCGACTAATGTTGCCCAATAATATCGTCTTAGGTCTGGAACCAGCATACCCCCCAGTCGTGGAGGTGTAAATAAAATGTTCTTATTTATCCTTGCTCATTTCTTAGCCCATATGAAATGTAAAACTAATTTCTGTAACTTATTCAGAGCCGGTCTTGGAAACTGCAGCGGGACACATCTGAAAACATAAAGAATAACAGGGAGTATATACATTTTTATTACATTTAACCTAGCAATCCAGGGAAATGAGATTAGCTAAATTCTTAATCTCTTATTTTACCCGAGTTATAAACCTAATCGTATTAATTTTCGTAAATTGTAGATTATTGTATGTTCATACAAAATTGAGAAGACGTGTTTCATAGGTCAAAAATGGTCAAATCTAACACTGTTTCAGACATAACTTCTTTAATTAGAAACTTGGCTTAACCAAAATAATTGTAGTCAAGTGATTCTTATTAAATTCCACCTGCGCTAGTGTTGCTGTTTCAGTTTTTTCTTAGTTTTAATTAGAGAACACAGGGATGTTGTATAATCCCAAACCTTAAAATAAATTTTTTGAACAGTAGTAATTGGAGCTTTTTGTAGATTCAGTTTTGTAATAATTTAAGCTTTTAGCAGATGTAGTTAAAGAAGAATTTTTTTTATTTACGATTATACAATATCAAGTAGGAAATGCTGTTAACATGATTTGTTCGCTCAGTCACCACTGTATTGTGAACACCTGTACACTTACAAATCTAATCAGCCAATAATGCGCCAGCAAGTCAACTTATAAAAGCTTGCAGATCTGAGGGACTTTAACCATAAGAAATATTGGGAGGAATCCTCCAGCTCACCATTAGCAGATTTCAGCCACGGGCTGCGTCAGCATCGCCGCGACGGTACATGGAAATGAAGAAGGAAAAAAAGGGAGAAAACCAGTGATCCAGCGCAGTGAAGTTGAAATGAAAACGAAGTTTCAATTTTATTCAGAAATCTTTAAAAAATATATATGTAGCTTCCAGATACAAGGATGTAGACTCTGAATGTTGCCTACGCGTTTCAGACGTATAACACGTCCTTCCTCATGGCTAGGTAGTAGAGGAATAGTGTTATCCAGAGGCTTATATCCAGTGATCACAGGTGAAGTGGATTGCGGTCCAGCAGAATCCTGCCGGAACGCAAAAAGTAAATGCAATGAATAACAGGCCTTCACTGAAACTGTGAAGATAAATACTGCAGATGCAAGGTAAGTAAATTTCTTTAACATTAAAGCATAATAATTGATAAGCTATGCTATATACGGTAGCGATGAAAATAAGTGGAAATATGTTTTGTTGCTGGATGATCGGATACAAGCATCGTAATGGATACATACTCATATGTTGGTAATATAAACAAACATGAAGCTGTGCAATGTAAATTTTCTGGATTACAACAAAATATAAAGTTTAACCCGTTAGTGACCGCCAATACGCCTTTTCACGGTGGCCACTAATGGGCTTTATTCTGATGCATAAGCCTTTTTACGGCGCTGCATCAGAATAAATAAACAGAGCAGGGAGGTGTCAAATCTCCCTGCTCTCAGCTGCCAGATGTAGCTGAGAGCTGGGGGCGTCCCTGCTCGAACGTATGAGATTGATATAAGTATCGATCTCACCCGTTTAACCCCTCAGATGCGGCGCTCAATAGCGTGCGCCGCATCTGAGTGGTTTTAGAGAGAGGGAGGGAGCTCCCTCTTTCACCGACACACGGCGATAAGATCGCCGAGTGTCTGTGTCTCCGATGGCAGCCGGGGGCCTAATAAATGCCCCCAGGTCTGCCTGTAGCGAATGCCTGCTAGATCATGCAGGAGGCATGTCCTAGCAGATGCTTGTCCGTTTTAAACGGACAGGCAGTAATACACTGCAATACAAAAGTATTGCAGTGTATTATAATAGCGATCGGATGATCGCATATTAAAGTCCCCTAGTGGGACTAGTAAAAAAGTTTAAAAAAAGTTGAATAAAGTTAATTTAAAAAAAAAATTTAAAACCCACCTTTTCCCCTTACAAAGTGCTTTACTATTAAAAAACCAAAATAAAGTAAAAAAGTTACGCATATTTGGTATCGCCGCGTCCGTAACGACCCCGACTATAAAGCTATTACATTATTTAACCCGCACGGTGAACTCCGTAAATAATTAAATAAAAAACTATGGAAAAATTGCGGTTTACTGAAAAATGTGATAAAAAGTGATCAAAAAGTCACATCTACTCCAAAATGGTACCAATAAAAACTACAAGTTTTCCCGCAAAAAAAAAAGCCCTCATACAACTGCATTGGCGGAACAATAAAAAAGTAATGGCTCTTCAAATATATTAAAAAAAGCGTTTTTACTGTGTAAAAGTAGTAAAACATACAAAAACTATACAAATTTGGTATTGTTGCAATCATAACAACCAGCTGTATAAAGTTATTGTGTTATTTATACCACACGGTAAACGGCTTAGATTTAGGATGCGAAAAAGAGTGGCAAAATTTCTGTTTTTTTTCTATTCCCCTCCAAAAAAAAGGTAATAAAAGTTAATCAATAAATAATATGTACCTCAAAATGGTGCTATTAAAAAATACAACTTGTCCCACAAAAACAAGACCTTATACAGCTATGTCAAGGCAAAAATAAAAAAGTTATAGCTCTTGGAATGCGACGATGGAAAAACGTGAAAAATACCTTGGTCATTAAGGTTTAAAATAGGCTGGTCATTAAGGGGTTAAAATTTAAAAACAATTAAATGGGTGGATTTATTAATAGAGAAAGTAGTAATATGTCTGCAATGCCCCGAATAATACTTTTTAAAATAGTGATGGCAAAACAAGGGTGCAAAATAGATGTATGTGTACACATGATGTATAAGTGAACATTATTATCAAGAATAATGAAAATTAAAAAATGTAATGTAATGAAGGGATAATGATCATCTTTTACATTTGATCTTGGAAAATCCAGTCTTCTATTCCGTGATTGGTTTGGTTGCATGTAATATTTAAACAATAATGGGGACATAATATGAAAGTAAACATTGTTATCAGGAATATTGAAGCTACAACAATTTTATTTTATGTATGAATAAATGATGGTCGCCTTTTTTGTTTGACCTTGAAAGATCCCATCTTTCGTTCCATAATTGGTTTAGTTTAACATGTTGTTCATAGAAAAGATAGTGAATTCTTCCCACCATGACATTACTAAATTGGCTAGTGAGGGTGAAAATTTAGCTCCCATTGAAACTCCCTTGATTTGTAAATAGAATTGGCCATCAAATTGGAAGTAATTTTGGGACATAAGGAATGTTAGAACTTACAATATGTATGATTGCAAATCTTGGCAATATGTACTATATGTCGTTAGATGGTACCGTAGAGCGTGAAATGCTACATCGTGGGGGATACTAGTGTAAAGGGAAATAACATCACAACTTAACCACGAATATTTGCCTGTATGCCATGTTTTGTCATGAAAGGAGCGTAAAAAATCTCTGGTATCGTTCAAATAACCGAGAGTTCTTAATACAAGAGGCTGTAGGAGGGAGTCTAACCATTCTGATAACCTTTCTATGAGGGATCCCATTCCTGACACTATGGGTCTCATGGTTGGGGGATTAATTCCCTTGTGAGTTATGAGTAAAGCATGCATTATTGGTGTGATGGGAAATTCAACAAGGATGTAATCTGATTGTTTTTTAGTTAATAACCCTTCCATTGTGCCATCATCTATGAGTTTTTTTTAGATTTTTTTGAAAAAGAATTAATGGATTACGTTCTAAACATTTGTATGTGTCTGTGTCTGCCAATAGATTTAGGGTTTGTGTTCTATAAACTGCTTTGTTCATAACAGTGATGCTACCCCCTTTATCTGACATTTTATGATAATGTCCTTATAATTTTGTAGGGACTTTATGGCAGTCTAAAATTCTACGGACAAATTCTGTTCACTTTTTGGAGATCCAGACGTATTAGCCAGAAGCTGTAAATCTCTTTCAATCGCCCACTGGAATCTGTCCATTAAGTCAGTTCGTGATGCAATGGGATAGAAATTTGGATTTTTTTTTTATCTTAAACTTTTCAGATAAGCTAGTATTCTGGGTAGGAAGTTCTGAGTTGAGATCTCTCAGACATTTCAGAGTTCTGTGTTCCTGGAATAAGAAGGGACCCAAATCTTGTGGGATCAAATTGGAATCATTAAGATGTGGATCTTCTAAATCATCATTCACAGGTTGTAAGTGATGAAAATGTCTTTTCAATGTCAGGTTCCGAATAAACCTGTTGATATCCAATAGTGTATTGAAAGTTTTGAAGTCTTTGCTTGAAGCAAAATTAAGACCCAGGGACAATACTTTTATTTGCACTGGGCTGAGATCAAAAGAGGAGAGGTTGATCACATCTATATTGGGAGTTAGTTCCTGTGGTTCCGCAGACGGCGACCTTGATCTGGGTCTGTTTGAGTTGTGCTTCTTCCCACCTCTCCTCCCCTGTTTTTTGACAGGTTATAGTTAATATCTGATCTGTGGGTTTGAAAATGTTTCATTCTAGAATTGTCACTGTCTGATCCTTCATTTCCTCCATTTATTGAGTCCGGTTTCGAAGAACTGAAACTGACTCTGTTCAGATTGCCTCCTTGTTTCCTTTGGTGCCTACGATTTTTCAGGATAGGTTTAATCCTGTTGCGTGACCTATCCCTTTTGTTCCAGTCATAGACCTCATTATTGGCATAGTCTCGTAGGTCTCGCTGGAACTTGCTTTTTTTAGTTTCAGCAATGGATTTATTAAGCTTATCTAAGTATTGGGACATACGTAATTCAAGTCTGGCAAAATCAGGTGAGCTGGAGGTGCAGTCCAGTTTGGTTTTTAGTTGAGAGATATTCAATTCCAACTCCAATAGTTTTACCTATTCTTGTTTAGTTATGAGATCCATTAATTTTAACAAACAATCTGTTAATATGGAATTCCATTCGATGTTAAAGTCGTTTGAATAATTAAATGTAGGATTTTTCCTGAGACGTAGACCTCTAGGGATCATTTGCTTAGAAATATAATTGCGAAGTGTTGTCAAATCCCACCAAATACGTGCCTCGTGTGCTGATAATTTCTCCAACTCATGAAACATTTCCAATAGTGTGCTGTCACTATTGTCCATATTTATAGTGTTCCCAAATACCAATGCAGCCATTTCTTTAACTTTAACCATGGAATGATCATTATGTACTTACTACACAGCAACCTTGAAGTGGATAGGCTACAACAGCATAGGGTTCAACTCTTGTGCACTAAGAACATGAAATGAATGCTACCAGAGTATACAGTGGCGCAACTACCGCTATAGCAGCCATAGCGGCAGCTACTGGGCCCGTGGCATAAGGGGGCCAGTGCCGCCTACCGGCACAGGCCCACCCATGCCGGGTGGTGCCGCTAGCAGCCGCTATGGCTGCTACAGTGGTAGCAGCGCCACATTCAATAGTATCTGCATCCTTAAGACGCAGATACTATTGAACACTATGGCAGAGTCCTGCTCTGCCATTTACTAGGCTACAGGCTACGTTCAGCCTGAAGCCTATCAGGCGCAGAGACAGGATCCATGCACAGGCTGATGACATGATGTCGTCACTGGATCACGCCAGCCTACGCAAGGATCCCATCGCCGTTGGTGCTTGGAGCAGCTACGTTTGTCGTGTGAACGAGGCCTAGGTGAGTATAATGCTTTATTTGTTTGGGGGCGCTATCTACAGGGGGGGATGTATGGCACTATGTACAAGGGAGAGGGGGCACTATCTACAGGGGGGGAAATATGGCACTATCTACAGGGGACTGCATGGCACTATCTACAGCGGTGGCTGTATGGTACTATCTACAAGGGGGAGATGGGTAGGCACTATCTACAGGTGGCTATATAGCACTATCTACAAGGTGGAGGTGGGGGACACTACAGGGGGATGTATGGCACTATCTACAAGGGAAGGTGGGGGCACTATCTACAAGGGGAGATGTGGGCACTATTTACAGGGGGCTGTATGGCACTATCTGCAAGGGAGGATGGGGAGCACTATCTACAAGGGGGGCTGTATAGCACTATCTACAAGGGGGGCTGCATGGCACTATCTACAGGTGGGGTGGTGGCGCTATTTACAGGGGGCTGTATGGCACTATCTACATGGGCTGTATGGCACTATCAACAAGGGGAGATGGGGTGATATCTACAAGCGGGGATTTATGGCACTATCTACAAGGGGAGGTGGGACGATATCTACAAGGGGGGATGTATGGCACTATCTACAAGGGGGAGGTGGGGGCACTATCTACTGTGGCGGCTGTAGATCACTATCTAAAAGGGGGAGGTGGTTGGGCACTACAGGGGGGCGTATGACTGGATGCACTATCTACAGGGGTCGCTGTATGGCACAATCTACAAGGGGGAGGTGGGTGGGCACTATCTACAGGTGGGCCGTATGGCACTATCTACAGGTGGAGGTGGTGGCGGCGCTATTTACAGGGCGCTGTATGGCACTATCTACATGGGGGGCTGTATGGCACTATCTACAAGGGGAAGTGGGGCGATATCTACAAGGGGGATGTATGACACGATCTACAAGGGAGAGGTGGGGGCACTATCTACAGTGGCGGCTGTATGGCACTATCTACAAGGGGGAGGTGGTTGGGCACTACAGGGGGGCTGTATGGCACTATATACAAGGGAAGGTGGGGGCACTATCTACTAGCGGAGATGGCGGCACTATTTACAGGGGGCTGTATGGCACTATCTACAAGGGGGAGGTGGGGGCACTATCTAAAAGGTGGGCTTTATGGCACTGTCTACAAGGGGAAGGGGCACTATCTACAGAGGAGAAGGGTGGCACTATCTACAAGGGGGTGTGACAACATCTACAGGGGGCTGTATAAAACTGTCTACATGGGGGCTGTATGGCACAATCTACAGGGGGCCTGTATGGCAGAATCTACAGGGGGCTGTATGGCACTATCTACAAGTGGGAGGTGGGGGACACTATCTACAAGGGGGCTGTATGGCACTGTCTACAAGGGGGAGGGGGCACTATCTACAGTGGTGAAGGGTGGCACTATCTACAAGGGTGTGTGACACCATCTACAGGGGGCTGTATAAAACTGTCTACATGGGGGCTGTATGGCACAATCTACAGGGGGCCTGTATGGCAGAATCTACAGGGGGCTGTATGGCACTATCTACAAGGGGGAGGTGGAGGCACTATCTAAAAGGTGGGTTGTATGGCACTGTCTACAAGGGGAAGGGGGCACTATCTACAGAGGAGAAGGGTGGCACTATCTACAAGGGGGTGTGACACCATTTACAGGGGGCTGTATAAAACTGTCTACATGGGGCTGTATGGCACAATCTACAGGGGGCCTGTATGGCAGAATCTACAGGGGGCTGTATGGCACTATCTACAAGTGGGAGGTGGGGGGCACTATCTACAAGGGGGCTGTATGGCACTGTCTACAAGGGGGAGGGGGCACTATCTACAGTGGTGAAGGGTGGCACTATCTAAAAGGGGGTGTGACAATTTTCAGGGAGGGCTGTATAGCACTTTACAGGGGGCTGTAAGGCACAATCTACACGGGCTGTATGGCAGAATTCACAGGGGGGCTGTATGGAAGAATCTACAGGGGGACTGTATGGCACAATCTACAGGGGGAACTATCTACAGGGGGCACTAGCTACAAGGGGAGGGGCTGTGTGTGGCACCCAGAGGAGGGGGGCCCAGTAAAATGTTTGTTTTAGGGCCCAGTCTTTCCTAGTTACATCCATGTATACAAGCTCACAAGAACTGGACAGTTGAAGGTTTGGAAAGACATTACTTGATCTGACAAATCTACTCCATGTAGGTTGTGGGGTGAGATATCAAAGTAAACCAAATTAATGAATCAATTGATCACACCTTGTATCAGGGGTTATGGCTAGTTGTGTTGGTGGTGTAATTGGGGTGGATTTTTCCTGACAAATCCCATAAAATTTTCCCTAGTTTCATAATGAAATGGATTCATTAATTTAAATGTTAAGTACAAGGAAGTCATTTTTAAAAAAGGAGAAAAAAATGAAGGAAATTCAGTTGTGATCAGCTCTAGTCTAGAAATTTTTTGTCTTTGATTTGGACCCTGGTGCCGACAACATCTTCACTTTGCAAGGCAGGACTAATGTAATGAAAAAGTATAAGGTTTAGTTATAACATAAGTCATGAAACATATATTTCACACAACAATGACTTTTTGTTCTAGCACCTTAGTAGGTATCTGTCGCCAATTGATTACATCATTGGTCTAGAAATAATTCATATGTTAAATTAACTGCATTATCTTATGTTATTGCTGGGAGGCATCTTTAGGCTTTATAGTGCACAATGTACAGTGTATCCCAGTGCCAATTGGGTTCATTCCGACTTTCAAACCACAAAATATAGGAATTTACAGAACAGTTCCAGCAGCTTAGATCATTGCCTTTCATTTTTTAATGACAACATTGTACTGTATATTGCTATACATTAGACACACCTTTTACTATCTGGTTATAAAAGCATGATAAGTATGTATGACAAATGTCTATCATTGTACAGACATCTATTATAACCAGTTCACACACATTTCACGGTTTAACATGAAAATGCAATATCTTATGTTAATTCAATTATTTATGACATAACAATTTTACATATTGCTTTACATATTGCAACTGGTGCCAGTACGGCATTTTTGTGAATGGAATGAGAATGATCAGAAATAGGTCACATAGCATTAATGCCAACATAGTACTTCTACATATAGAACATTTTCTTTCCTTACTCTATCACACCACTAGCCACTTTATATCCTGTAACATAAAGCCAAACAGTGCCTACATAGTTCCATACATTACTCACACATCGCCATATAGTATTCACATAATGCCAAATAGTGCCTCCATTGCAAGAAGATACTCCCAGCTGTTAGGACCATTTGATACTTGGTGGCATAAGGAGGGGACGCAATGGGTAGCTTTTTTTGTTTTTTTTAGTGGCGGTGATAAAAGTTCTGATAAAAGCTATCTTCCAAGTTTAATACAGGCATTACAGCAGTAGAGTAACTACCGCGGTAGCAGCCGCAGCGACTGCTATGGGGCCCACGGCTTGAGGGGGCCCATACCACCAGCCGACACCCCCCCCATATGCCCGGTGGCACCACTAGCAGCCGTTATGGCTGTTACAGCGGTAGTGATGCTACTACGTGGCCCACGCCGTTGAGCCTCTAACATGTATGGGCCTGGCGACACAGGCCCTGTCATGCCCGGGGGCGTCGCTAGTAACGGAGGGGGCCCTCGGTGCTAGTGACAGTCACCCCCTCTTGCAGTAATTGTACCCACGTCAATAGCACGCAGGTACAATAACATGCTTCAGCGCTAGATAGCTGGTTCTGTGCCCGACCATTGAGCGCCTTACATTGATGCTGATTGGTGGGGCAAAATCACTTGCCCCGCTAATCAGTGCCTTCCAACGATGCTAGCCTCCGTGCTTGAAAGGCGATGATTGACGGGGCATGTCATTCTGCTCTGCCAATCAGCGCCTTTGAACGACGCGCCACTTGCGTCGTTCAGCTCCAGCAGACCTGCTCAGAAGAGAGCAGATTTGCATTTCCACCGGATAGCGCGGGAACAGGATCAGAGTGAGTATGTAATTTTTTAATTTTTTTATACTAAAACTAAGTGGCGTTATCAACACTGGGGGCTCTATCTACAGGTTGGGATCTCTATGTGGGGATGTGGGCCACTATATACAGGGGGGTCTATATGTGGGCCACTATATACAGGGGGGCTCTATATGTGGGGATGTGGGCCACTATATACAGGGTGGTCTATATGTGGGATGTGGGCCACTGTATACAGGGGGGTCTATACGTGGGGATGTGGGGCACTATCTACAAGGGGTTCTATATGTGGGGATGTGGGGCACTATATACAGGGGGAGCTATATGTGGAACACTATATACAGGGATGGGCTATATGTAGAGCACTATCTATAGGGCAGCTATTTGTAGTGCACTATCTATAGGGGTGGGCTATATGTGGGACACTATATACAGGGGTGGGTTACCTGTGGGGCACTAGCTACAGTGGAGCTATATGTAGGGCACTGTCTACAGGGGTGTGCTATAGGTGGGACACTATATACAGGGGGAGCTATATGCGAGGTAGTATCTACAGAGGTAGGCTATACGTGGAGCGCTATCTATAGGGGAAGCTATATGTAGGGCAGCACAGTAGCTCAGTGGTTAGCACTATTGCCTTGCAGCTCTGGAGTCCATATGTGGGCACTATCTACAGAGGGTTGGATGTGGGACACTATCTACAGGGGCTTCTATGTAGGGCACTATCTACAGAGGCTTTATGGGGGTCACTATCTACAGGGGGCTATGGGGCACTATCTACAGGGGGCACGGTGTGTGTGTGTGTGTGTGTGTGTGTGTGTGTGTGTGTGTGTGTATGTGGGACAGTGTATGGTACTATTATAATCAGGGACACAGTGTATGACGCTATTATATTTAGAGGTGCAGTACATGGCCCTTTATTGTATTTAGAGGTGTTGAGAATTTTAACTTCGTTTATAGGTGCAGAAATGTTTTAAAAGTGAGTGAGAAGCTGAAGACATCTGAGCGGAAAACTGCAGAAATGGGTCGTTGCCGGGAGAAATCCATCATAGAGGTCTGGACCGGAGAGAAAAGAAAAGAACTCGAATCTGAAACGTCACTGGTGAGTCACTTAATGTAAATGTTTATTCTGCCTCTAATCAGTACTGTAGTCACTGTATGATCTGCACCGAGATAATGGGTGGTATGATTATTTTTTTTGTGAAACAGCAACTCCCAGCATATCCTTACCATTGTTCGGTCCATGCTAGGAGCTGTAGTTGCACTAAATTAAGCTGTATTTGTACTGGTGTTGTATATATGTACTGAGCTTGGTTCTGGGGCTGTATATATGTACTGATCTTTCTTCTGGTATTGTATATATGTACTGAGCGTGGTTCTAGTGCTGTATTTATGTACTGAGGTTGGTTCTGGTGCTGTACATATGTATGAGCTCGGTTCTGGAGCTGTAATTATATAGGATATACTTATATTAACAAAATTGCAGGGCAGATGGAATTGTTCTCAATTCATTGTATATTTCATAGGAACCTGTGTGGTATTTTTAACCCCTTAAACTGCCAACATGCGGTAATACATGACCTGACAATATTTTCAAATGTATGTTTTTTTCAGATGCAGCGAAATCTTTAAAATCCACTTTTAAAGCGGTGCACACTATATGCTAATTACTCATTAAAGGGTCATGGGGCGGTGCTGCTATTCTGAAGAGTCACATAGTCCTTCCTCCAAACCCACCTTTCCATGTTTGATTGACAGCCCCCTCGCTGATACAACTTTCTCGGATGCACCATTGCCTTGTGGCACTATATACAAGGGGGATGTGTGGCACTATACACAAGGGCAGCTGTGTGGCACTATAGACAAGGGGGAGCTGTGTGGCACTATATACAGGGGGGCTTAATGGCGATATCTTTAGGGGGCTGTATGGCACTATCTACAAGGGGGAGGTGGGGGGCTCTATGTACAAGTGGGGTGTGACACTGTCTATAGGCGGGGCTGTATAGTACTGTCTACAGGGGGGCTGTATGGCACATTCTACAGGGTGCACTATCTCTAAGGGGGGCTGCTTGTGGCACCTGGGGGGCCCAGTGAAGAGTTAGCTATGGGGCCCAGTCTTTCCTAGTTACGCCCCTGCATTACAGCATGGTGCAGAAAATTGGGAGATTTACCAAAACTAGAAAAAAGGAAAAACTAAAGCCTCATGCCCACTTCAGTTTTTTCCTTCAGAGTACTATCCGTTTTTGTCACTGATAGCACCCTGAACCCATTAATTTCAATGGGCCCATGCAAACTTCCGTTATTTTGACTGATCCGTTGTTCCGTTCCATCAAAAGTAGAGCATGTCCTACTTTAGTCAGTGATTCTGTGACCGTGGGGCCCTTAGAAGTCAATGGGTCTGTCAAAAAAACGGAAGGCTTCCGCGTGCAGTCCTTTTTTGACGGATCTGTTGCCCTAGCAATGGCAGGGCGTGCCAAAGTTCACAGACTGTGACATGTGAAAGTTCAAATAAAGTTCAGTACCTTCTTTTTTCTTAACGGAAACACGGAAGCCAAACGAAAGCACAACGTCCATTTGAGACGGAACGGACACGGATTACACATGGAAACAACACGGATACCATAACAGACACACGGATCCATGAGAAACGGCCGTGAAAATCATGATGGAAGTGTGCATGAGGCCTAACTATGAGCCAAAAGCAATTGATCAGGGGGTGACTTTTATTTTCCAAAGGGCCTTTTGCTTGCTATACGCAAAACTCCACTTTTTCTTTGCACTAGTTTTGATAATTGTGCCAATTGTATTTTTTATGAATGTCAATAAGTGGATTTTTTATATTAATAATAATAACATTGAAAAAAAAAATACAATACTCAGGTACATGTAGAAAATGTTATCACTAATGCCAGGACGTTACGACAATGTAGACTTTTTGTCTAAGCAATGGAAAAGTCTAACAAAGAAAGGATTCAGTGGTTGCATAAGAGTTGTGTGTATGTACTGAACCAAATAGACCAAATACATAAAAATTATCATGACAATTTTTAAATATTGAGGTGAGATTTCTGATAATGATAAAGCAAGTGACCTATTCTTACTTTCCGAGAGGTCCAGCATAGATTTATTTCTATGGTTATAACTTGCTTTGTGGCTAGAAATATAGCAGATGTTAACTTTTGGCCAAAATTGTATTGTGTCTGTTATTGTGTCTGTTAAATAACTACTCTATAAACTCTTATCCATAATTGCATAATTTACACATCAGGTTCACATGTTTTCCTGGCACCAAGTGTGTAACCATGGACTGTTGAAAGTGTTTCATGCAATACTATTCTCTGCAAAGCGTTACGTATATATCACACCTACACATCTTCCATGGACATGTATGACTGCTTACAGAACAATGGGGTAACACACGTTGACTTTCTTATTAAACATTAGTTTGTGCCTACAGTAGGTAAACTATTGGGATAAAAGTGTTATGGTTTCCCCATACACTAAAAAGCTCTCTGTAAACGTAAAGATTAATGATTGTATGGAATAATTGTGTCGAACACATTTACAACTCTACTTTAAGCAACTTCACGAGTAGGAAGAGAAGTATTTTGTACAACTGTGTATTCTATGTTTTTAAAGCCTGTGTAAATAGTTGTGTTCTGTATGGGTCATTGGAATTAAAAGCCAAAGAATGCCTCTTTCCCTGTACATGAAATATAGATTGACAAGCTGACTATGACATAATAGTGTACCAACCTGCAACGTTTTATTGCTTGTATGGACTTGCAGATGAATTTTATAAATGTTTAGGATTTAGGATGACGTTTGCATTTCAGAATAAGGCCACATCAGATTGCTTAACGTGTACCTTCAACCAAAATGGGATCTTGCCTTTGAATCCTCATGCACAGTAACTGTGTGCAGTCTTTTTCTTGTAGACTCGGTCAGTTGTTTTTTAGTTTTCCTGTGCTTCCAGGACAAATATTAGCTACCTCCTATCGGACATATTAGTTCTCATGGGACTAATTTCTATTTTACCTATTTGCCAAGTGGTCCCCATCCACCCTCTCCACACTCATTTCTCATTGGCATTTGGTGACAGCGAGAGAACCCCTTCCCATCCCTTTCATTGTGCAAAAGACATGTTGATTGAATATATGCTCAAAGAAAAGTTGAATGGCGACAGTCCATATATCAATGTAGCTACAGCGTATAAAAGGAGAGTCCAAGATCTCTATTCAATATAAAAACATCAACGATAGGTACTCCGTAGCTACACATTGCATAATGGAGTATGTGGCAGAACTCCAACTAGGGTTTCTCACCACCTGTATACACGAAAAGGAAAATAGTTTTCACATTAAGCAGTCGATAGGTATCTGGTCTCTCTCTCTGTATTCTGTATACAGTAAAGAAAGAAAAAAGAGGTTATTTATTATTACCACCCCAAAGGAAACACTTTTTTACATACATAAAGTCCCGTTGTAAGGCCTTGTCATGCCCAAGGCTGTATCACTCCTCCGGTTGCACATTAAGAAATAATTCTAAAGAATCGCATATAAGTACCAGTACAAGTTATAAAACACCAAAAATGATTAACTATAAAATATAATTATTTTTTTTGTAAATCTTAAAAAGATGTAATTTGCTAAAGGTAAAATGAGATATCTCCTTCCAAAAGTTTACCCTAAATTTATTTTCTATTACCTCCCCAGAATGAAGAGCATTCATTTTATCTTATTAACTTGTCATGTGATACCTGACAGCCAATTACAGGTCTAGTTTAAATTACAATGTATTACCGTAGTTTAGTTTCCCAAACTATGCATCACTATTAATGTTGGTCATGTGGCTCGGCCGAATCAATAATATGGCCAAATGCCCATGAAATTAACTAATAATGAGATCTTTATATTTAGGTGGTACAGGATGATATGTATGTGAAAAGTTTTTTTTCCTTCAAGTTAGTAATAATACATAATCATTTGTATGTTTAACTGTATACAAAATTATTGATGGTATATTTAAAATAGGAGTAATATACAGTATGTAATACATAGTATCTATATTTTCGAATATGTCTACATGTGACTATATAAACATAGAGCTCGAGATACTGATTGTGCCCCAGAAGAAGCCAAGAATCAGCAAAACCCAGGGTAGGGCTGTTATCAGCATGCCGCATGCTTTTAATTTGGATTTTATCAAATATACTTTTTAATTTGGATTTTTGTTGAGTATAAATTAAATTCCTTTCATTTGAACAGTTGTGAAATTATAGCTTCCCACTTATACAGGGAACTTGCATAATGCAGATAATTTGATCATCACACAAGGCTTTAAAACCTGCCAGCGCATGGTTCGTGGAAGATTGCAGAGAGAGACCGAACACATATCGACTGCTTAACTTGAAAACCATTGTCCTTTTTGGGTAAAGTGGTGGGGAGTTACCCTAGTTGATGTTCTGCTACCATATTCCATTACACAGTGTTCTGTCATGGAGTAGTGTTCATCGAAGTTTTGTAAAATAATATAATATAATATAATGTAAAACATGGTATCAGTGACTCTTTTTTATATTAAAATGGGATATTTTTGTACAATACCTGCTAAAATACATAGGTAGTGCAATGAGCTGCCATGTTTTTGTACTGTCTGAGCAGATTTGGTAGAGAGGACTATGAAGAAACCAAAAAAGGTGGTTCAAATTACACTTGCATTTTATATAAAATCTATAATAAACAATATATATGATAAGCACCCCTTAATAAGTCCAACAAACTGAACGTTAAGCAGGTGCATTGCCATGTTTCAGGCCTACCATCGGTAACAATCACGTTTTATGTTTTAAGAAATACCTATTTAGGCAATCTAAGGCAAAAGGTAAAATCTTTCTAGATTAATAATGTACAAAATTATAAATTGTATAATAATTTAACATGATCTGTGTAAATTTGCCAGTGCACTGTGAAAATCGGCGAGTTGGTTTAAGAAATAGTGACCAAGAATCAATCCAATAAAACATCCTTAGGCCCCATGTACACAACCGTAGTTTTCATCCGTAATTACGAATCCGTTATTACAGATGAAATTGCGGACCCATTCATTTCTATAGGCCACGGACACCTCTACGTAAATTTACGGAAAATATAGGGCATGTCCTATTCTTGTCTATGGGCGCGTCCGCAATTGCGGACACCTACGAATGTGCATCTGTATTTGCGGATCCGTATTTGCGGACAGTAAAAACCCTTGCGGTCGCGTGCATAAGGCCTTATTCAAAGAAAATGCATCTAATATAAATTTGTGGTATATTATTTTGTGGCAGTGATGAAATTAATACCCGACATGAGTAGTTTACAGTTTTCCAGAATAACCTCTTCACAGAAAGCATGAGAGATATGAGAATTACATAACGTTTAGGTCTGCTAATGCTTTCTACATAATTTTTACTTAAGGGTATGTGCACACACACTAATTACGTCCGTAATTGACGGACGTATTTCGGCCGCAAGTCCCGGACCGAACACAGTGCAGGGAGCCGGGCTCCTAGCATCATACTTATGTCCCGTACTGTAATCATGTTTTCAGTACGGGACAGTAGTTCCACGGAGAGGCAGGGACTCCTAGCATCGTACATAAGTATGATGCTAGGAGCCCGGCTCCCTGCACTGTGTTCGGTCCACTACTTGCGGCCGAAATACGTCCGTCAATTATGGACGTAATTAGTGTGTGTGCACATACCCTTAAGGGAACCTGTCACCAGCATTTCACTTATTAAACCAGCAATACCTGGTGGAAGTGGGTCAAAAATAATTTCTATATAACCTATAATTGTCTTCTTATTCGGCTCTGTAGCTTTAGTATTCAGTTTTTTAGTGTTCCCACACCGTATGCTAATGAGCAGAAAAGAGTCATATCTTCGTTTGAAAAGAGTCATATCTTCATTCCTCAAGTCTTTCCGAGTTTACCCTGCCTCCTTACTTTTGATTGACAGCTCCTGCCTTCCCCCAGCACACAAAATCCTGCGCTTGTGTATTGATGTCCTCTTCTGGTGTGTGCGCACAAAGGGACACCAGATTATTACGATAAAAGGCACAAAATGTTTGCAGACCGTTATTTACAGTCGGAGGAGGAGTTTAGGAGAGGAGAGAACGGCAATGAACTTTTGATAGCAGCGGCCAGTGAGGGATAAGTAAGGTTCAATAGGTGAAATGCTGGTGACAGGTTCCCTTTAAGATACTGTTTTACAAGATGAAACGGGTTTATTTATTCATACATTTATCAAGTACGGTGTTTATTTTAAAGGTGTTTTACTACAAAAGTCAATAATACATGTCATGGCAGTCACATTGGGGGAGCTACAGCAGCATGATCTTGTGTAGAGTTTGCTGTATACTTACCTATGTGTGAGAACATGCAAGGCAACTTTTTCATTAAAAGTGAAGATTTGGATCTACATTTTCTTAAAACGGATTTGTCATCATACTATGCTGTACTGTTGAAGCGTAGCACAGTATGAGGACAGGTCTTCTCTACTATTAGCCAAAATGGCACAAATCATATTGTACCATTATACTAATAGCAGGTAGGAAAGAATACAGAAGACTAATAGTTATGAGTAAGGCCCTGTTCACATCAGCATTGCTCTTCTGTTGAGGGGTTCCATCAGAGGTTTCCATCGGGGGAACCCCACAAAGGAAAGGCAAACGGAAACCTTAGCTTCCGTTTGCATCACCATTGATCTCCATTGTGACGGAAATTTTGCTAATGGTTTCCGTTTGTCACCGTTGGGTTTTCTTGGAAAAACGTATTTAACATATGTTTAAAATGTGCTTATTTTACTTTGTCCATTTCTTAGTCTTCCTCATAACTGTACATGTTGGTGATATATATATGTATTCTGTTTCTAGTCAGGCTTAATAAGGACGCAAGATGCTGATTATTTCTTGAAACCGCTGCCTGAACATATTGCACTCAAACACAATTACTCCACTTCAGATGGCCACCAGCCCCATGTTCTATATAAGAGATCAACTGACAAACAAATGTACAAGGAAAATATGGTATCTCTAGTTGAGAGGCAGCACGAACTGGAAAATTATAATTGGATTTATCATGCCCCAGCAAAACCATCTCATTCAGATCAACAGCAAGTGGACCACAGACATGGAAGAAGTGAAAAACAGCACTACTGTGGAAGACGCAAGAAATGTATGTAAGGACATATTATTATTATTATATTTTAAACTCTAAGAAAGTAGTTTCAAATTATTAACCTTAAAGACGGATACTATACACAGTAAACTTTTAGTAGTGTTGACAGGCATCATAAAAAAATACCAAAGCATTCACACAATTTCTAAGCTAAGCAGTCTACTAGACATAAAGTTGTCTAAGGCCCCATGCACACGACCTTAGGCCTAAGGCCCTATGCACACGACCGTAAAAAACCTTCGTTTTTGCGGACCACAATTGCGGTCCACAAAAATGGACCCATTCACTTTCATTGAACGCGGACACCTTTCCGTAGCGCTACGGGTCGGTGTCCGTGCGGGCCATGATTTCGGGCACGTTCGTGTGCATGGGGCCTTAGGCCCCATGCACACAACAGTATTTTCATCTATCCCGAAATACTGTCAGTAAATACGGATCAGTAGGCGTCCGTATTTCATCAGTATATACGGAAGGATTACTGTATTGCAGTATTACTGTATTGCAGTATTACTGTATTGCATCCGTATTGCATCCGTATATATACAGATCGTTACAAAAAGAGGGAGGTTGCAAATTATGTCATCAACATGTTGCCTAGCAATGCTTCAGTAAATACGGACAGTATACGAATGCACATCAGTAGCGATCCGTATTTACGGAAGCTCCCATAGACTACTATGGGAGAGTCCTTGCCGTAATTACTGACAAGAATAGAACAGGTTCTATGATTTTTTCAGCACGGACACCCATGAGTAAAAATACTGAAAGGTGTCCGTGGCCAATAGAAACGAATGGGTCCGTAATTACTGTCAGTATTTATTGTCAGTATTTACTGTCAGTAATTACAGAGGAAAAATACTGTCGTGTCCATGGGGCCTAATTAAATGAAACTTTTTATGCTACAGATGTATATGAAAGACTTATTCCCTATAAAAACTATTAAACACACATTTTTTATGTTTTAGGGGTTTTTGGCTTCTCTGCAACATTAATGGCTAGGATCACACACTTCGCGGCAGTTTTTGGTTCCGTTTTTTAAGCCAAAGCCAGAAGTGGATCCAAAAGTAGGGAAAGGTATAAAGAAAAGACTGATGCATCTCTTTTCTTATGTGTCCACTCGCGTGATTGGCTAAAAAAAACGGAGCCAAAAACTGTATTAAATCTGTGTGTGTGTGATCCTGGCCTAAATCAGAGTAACTATATTGAGGCTTTTTTCCACTGATCAATATAAAAAGACTCTTAATGGGGTTATCTGACTTTACAAAATAAAAAAATAAAAACATGTGTGAAATGGGCACATACTCACATGTGCTTCCTGTGACGGCTTCTGTGTCTTCATTTGCAAAAAATCCCTCGTTGCATTATTTTTTACATGTCCCTTATCTCCAAACAGGGTTCCCTTATCTCACATTCACTGGTCTCAGTTCTCAAAACTATATGTCCCATGATTCTTCTATCTGGCATCTGAAAATAAACCCTCCCTCTCCAGACTCATCCCTGCCCTCTGTCTTGTTACTGCCTCTTTACAAAAAAACTTCACATGACCTGGGACGTTTTGTTCAGCGGGAATTGCAACTACTGGAGGATTTGTCATCTGATCAGTGACGTTTTATATCTTTGTCCCATTAAGAGCTGAGAGGAGATTAAAATAGGAAACATCACTGATCCATTGTTTACAGCGGCAGTGCCATGTACTCAAACGGTGCATGTACCAAATGCAGGGTATATTAGTGTCTTAAATTTGTGTTATTGAATGAAAAAAATATATATTTTTTAACGTTTTGATAACCCCTTTAAATTTTAAATTAAATGCAAATCCCCACAAAATAATCTGCATTCATTATAAATTTCAGACCAGAATAACTGACACGTCTAAATAATTTCTAGTTAAGCCACTTGGATTTAGTTTGTGTTAAAGCATTGCAACAGTGTGCCATGTGGTACAAAAAAAAAGTGCTGCAAAAGAACACAAATGCGATTTTGCGATGCAGTTGTTGGCTTGCAGGTGAAACACGTTTTTTTAACATGTTTAACCTGATTTTGGCACGAGAGGGAGACAGAGGAGTGAACTATGTTCTAGTCTCTCTGTCTCTGCATGTATAGGAGACTCTGTGAGAGGGGAATGCAAAATAGGTGATTGGTCAGAGCACACAGCAGAGCTCTCTAGCTTCCCCCCAGGAAGAACCCATCACTACTCATCACAGTTATAGAGAGAAAAAGAGGGAAGACCCAAAAGATGCCCCCCCCCCTCTTCTTGGGTCCAGAGCATAAGAGGAATTTTTTAATGAGGGTAGGGGCATTAAGATTAACGTCGTACATGGGGATACATAGTCCACAACATCTCTAGGCAGCTGTGGGCCATCAATGATGAGCTATCAAGTCCTAAGTCTTTCGGATACCAGAGTGCCTCGTCAGCGACCATTTGGCTTGGCGAGGATTTAGTTGTGCTGACTGTAGGTACGCGAGGTGCTTGTGATCCGTATAAATGATAATAGGGTGAACAGTGCCCTCCAACAAGTGTCTCCACTCCTCTAAGGCCAACTTGATGGCCAGCAGCAACTCCCGATCCCCGATTGAATAGTTGCTCTCTGCAGGAGAGAATTATTTTGAAAAGTAGCCACAGGCCACCATCTTGCCTTTAGAGTTTCTTTGACATACTAGTGCTTCAGCACCAACGGAAGACACGTCCACCTCCAGAAAGAACTGCCGAGATGCATTAGGGTGATGGAGAACTGAAGCTGAGGTGAAAGCGCTCTTGAGGTTGGTAAATGCTGACTCTGCCTCCATAGGCCAAACCTTGGCATTCACCCCTTTCTTGGTGAGGGTAGAGATTGGAGCAGTCAGAGACGAGAAGTTCGGGATAAATCGCTGATAGAAGTTTGTGAATCCCAGAAATCGTCGTATGGACCGAACGCCCTGTGGACTTGGCCACTGTAAGACAGACCTTACCTTCTCTGGATCCATCTGGAGTCTACGGTTAGATACGATGTAGCCAAGGAAGGGCAGAGATTTCCTCTCAAACACACACTTTTGGAGTTTGGCATATAGGTGATTCCCCCTTAACCGCGATAGAACTTGATGAACATGCTTCCGATGCGTCGTCAAAGCAGGTGAGTAGATCAAGATGTCATCCAGATAGACCACCACACAGACATACAGCAGATCCCAGAAGATGTCATTTACGAACTCCTGGAACACAGCTGGAGTGTTACACAGTCCAAACGACATCATAAGATATTCGTAGTGACCGTCTCGGGTGTTGAATGCGGTTTTCCACACATCACCTTACGGATCAAGTTATAAGCCCCATATCAATCCAGCTTTGTGAACACCTTGGCCCACGAATTCTGTCAAAGAGTTCTGAGATAAGCAGCAAGGGGTATTTGTTTTTACCATGATTTGGTTCAAACCTCAGTAGTTGATACATGGACGAAGGGATCCATCTTCCTTCTTCACGAAGAAAAATCCGGCTCCGGCCGGGGAGGAAGACTTATGGATGAACCCTCTCTCAAGATTCTCCTTAACGTAAACTGACATGGCTAGCGTCTCCAGTAGGGAGAGAGGATAGACTCACCCACGTGGTGGTGAGACATCAGGAAGCAATTTAACAGGGCAATCGTAGATGCAATGGGGAGAAAGAGTCTCTGCGTCCTTCTTGATAAAGACGCCTGCAAAACTGGCATAATGGGAGGGCAGATCGGAGAGTGACTGAGGCAGTGGAGGCAAAACAGGACCCAGAACCTGTGGCAGGCAGCGGTGAAGGCACTTGAGCCCCTATTGGAGAACTTCTCCAGAATCCCAATCGAGAGCCGAAGCATCTAGACAAAGCCAATGCACGCCCAGCAGAATAGGGTTGATAGCAAGACGAGAGAGGCGATCTGTTCCGAGTGAAGAACTCTGATTTGTAGTGTCAACAGTTCAATAACGGACACAAAAGGGTCAAGCAATGGCAGTCCATTCACAGAAGCAACAGCTAGAGGTCTCTCCAAAGGAACTGTGGGTAGCTGCAGGCGATCCTCTAGATCCTGCTGGATAAAATTTGCAGCTGCTCCGGAACCAAGAGGAGTGTGATTTTTCTCCAGAGATGATGGTTACAGGAATAGACAATTTGGGAGAGGATTTGGAATTTGGCATCGTTCCACCCAGGGTTGTCTCTCCATCCAACCCTAGGTGCTGGAGTTTACCGGCTTTTGTGGACATTGGCACACAAAATGACCTTTGAGGCCACAATACAGACACAAACCTGAAGAGCGTTTGTGCTGTTTCTCCTGCTCGGACAATTTAATTCTGTCCACCTGCATAGGTTTTTCTGGTGTAACGACGGGAGAAGGTAATAGAGGTCTCTGGAACGAGGGTGCTAGTCTGTAGAAAAGTCTCTCCTGCCAAACCTCGTGAGCACATTTCTGGATCCTCATGTCGACCCGGGTTGCCAACAGGATAAGAGCATGCAGAGTGGAAGGAAGATTGCGAACTACTAGATCGTCTTGTGAGTGGACAGTCCTTGCCAAAAGGTCGCCACCAAAACCTCATAGTTCCACGCCAGCTCCGCCGCCTGTGTACGGAAGGGGATGGCATATTCTCCTACCATCGACTCCTCTCACAGAGTTAGCAGAGTAGCAGCTGTAGAGGATGTTGGACCCGGCTCTTCTAACACAGTATGAAAAGTCTCTAAAAATAATGCTAGATCCGAGAATTCCGGGCCCTCCCGTTCCAAGATCGGGTGTGCACAAGCCAGGGCCTTGCCAGAGAGAGGAGAAATGATGAATGTGACCATGGCCTCATTAGAGAGGAAGAGCACACAGTCTAAAATGGATGGTACATTGGTTAACGAAGCCTCTACAGACTCTAGGATCTCCGTCATATCGAGGCGGTAGAGGTAGCGAAACTGTGTATCCGGAACAGGCAGGATGAGTAACAGGCAGAGGAACAGCAGTAGCATCCAGAGGTGGGGCTGTAGGATGACCCAGACAGATGATAATAGAATTTAGAGTAATTAATCATAATGCTTATCCTTTTGCATCACCTGAAACGCAGTCTTAGGTTAGCCAGTGGGTTTCATGGCCTGAGCGCACTGTCACGATCTAAGCCGTAGCAGAGTGGCAGCTGGCTAAATAACAGTCTATAAAGTCCAAGCAATAGTCCTTAGCACAAGAGTACCTGTAAGAGTCCAGACAGTAGCAGAGGCTTTGGCACGGATGGAACTTAACGTGGCAGATGACACCAGATGTGGCGGATGATACCAGAGACGGTATATGACAGCAGGCATGGCAGGTGACACCAGGCGTGGCAGATGACAGCAGGTGTGGCAGATAACAGCAGGCGTGGTAGATGACACCAAGTGTGGCAAATGATAGACACGACTCCAACTAAAGAGTTATGTACAGGAGACAACACAGCAATAGGATACAGGAAGCAGGATACGGGAACAATGGAAGCAGGATACCACTTAGGGACCGTTTGCAATACCAACATGGGTAGAAAACAACAATGCTAAGGCAAGGAGTGGAAGGGCAGAGCCCTTTTTATAGTCCAGGGTATTTGGGGATAAGTTAGGGAACTTTTAGTAAGCGCGCTTGCTGGGCCTTTAAGACCGGGGCGAGCATGTGCACGCACTCTGACACACAGGACAAGATAGCCGCGCGAGCTGGTGTCTCCAAGGAGGGAGACACTGGTAGGGGGACAGGAGTCTGCGGTCGTGGCCGACATTGGGGAGCGCCGGCGGTCCGCGTCCGCAGCAGTTACATTATGTAGGGCAGCATAGTCTAATGACAGATACACTTTAAAGAGTCTTTTTCAAAAAGAGTTACTATCTAAAAGCCCAACGGAGGGGCTTCCATACTTTCTATAAGCACTCTAAGTAATAAATTAATTTTTTGTTTAAAACCTATATAAACTTGACATGGTTTTGTTAATAAATCAGGGGCCTGAGGTCCACCACAAAATAACAATAAGAGATGAGGTGTTAAAAGTTGTTAAACTAATGTAAGCTGCCTTTGCTGACATCTAAGAAAAATCATGAAACAAGTGTATTAAGTGTTTTAAGATTATACAGAACTGCGATGCATCTATAAAACTAGTACATTAAGTATCCAGAAGTGTAGGCAGATACTGTATGTATTCAGAACTAGCAATTATTATTATTCGCCTTTGGGTCATACCCTTCAGAAAGCTTTTTAACCTGCACTTCCACAATAACAGGAAACAGAAAATGTTACTTACCAATACATGTCCTGCAGTGCAGCCCTAATCCCTTACAAACTTCATTGTGTGGTAGTAGAAGCCACAATGGCGAAACGCGCGTCGGGGCGCTACGGTGTCAGGCTGCAGTGCGGGGCCTTTTATTACGTCCATCTCTATGGGTAAGCCCAACTTCACACTCCTTATGCAAGACATCTGACTGTTTCTCTGGCGTACCTAGTCACATTATTATATTCTGATCCTGGTTTACTCTATTGCTGCATCTTACTTTTTTAACACTCTGAATACTTTTTTGGAGATAATACATGACTCTTTGAGCGAGTCTTTTTCGCTCCAAATGAGTAGATATTCAGCATTCATTATCTCCATGTTTACGCACGCATTAAATTAATTTACTCAGACTGGATCACTTACTATCCATTCTGGACTGTGACTCACTGCCAGGGATCTTTGTGTTGCGGTGAGCTTAATATCCCAAATTTATAAAAACCCTTGAAGCCACCACACTGTGTTCCTATTTTTATTCGGATCTGTTTTTGAATTTTATGTAATACCTTTTATGTTGTATGTCCCAATAAAATTTGTTAATTTTCTACTATATCTATGGCGTAATGACTTCTCTCTCTCAAAGTTTTCTATGATATTATGAAGTTTGCTATATTACTTATATATAACGAGGCGTATTGGACACTTGTTAATGACGCCTAACTCTCTACCTAACCCGGTAAGTCCTTATATTTCAAACTTCATTGTGTGTTGTTGTTTTTAGCCCTTACAAGATCCATAAATCATAGTCTTGAACATATATAAAATTAGGATCAGGGAAATATGTATAAAAGCATCTGTGTATATGTTCACATTCCCAGTATTGTACAGATCAAGTAAAATATAAAAAAAAATTATTTAAACATAAAAAAAATCATACAGCATAATGGACTAATACACAATGTTCAAAAACAATGACTTTATGATATGCAGATCTTGCATATAGGCTTCATAGCTTTCATAATCCAATAAGTGATGTCACAGATTTTGGCTTTTGAGCTTCACTTCTGCCTTTTGTTTTGAATAAATCCATGATTATAGTATTGTAACTATTGTAAGTGCATACATACTAGTTTACATATAGTATTTGATACACAATTGCAATGTTATGTTCAATCACTAGGGAATCCACCAATAAGGTAGGATTAATTTGGTACTGAGTCCATTTTTTTTAGGGGCACTGGTCTAGTAGTAACCAATCAGATCTATTATTTTATTTCCTTTGTTGTGGAAAAATGTAATCTAAGTTATGATTTATTGCTATGACTTCCACTGTCCTTATGTTAACACTAAACTGGCATATCACATGAGTAGGAAGAGTTTTCCTAGAGACAATTACACCAAATCTCTTCAAACAGGAGGCCTAAAACTTCATTATAACTTACACACATAAATGTGACTGTCACAGGGTATGTGGACCCACTAGGCCGCTCCGCCGTAGCGGGGAGGCAGCTGACCAGGTCACAGTCTACACGAAAGTCAATAGCAGATAGCAACGCTTGGGTACCTGAATTAGTCCAGACGGTGGCTGTGGCTCCAGCACGGATGGAGGCCGGTGCGGCAGGTAGCGCCAGACGTGGCGGGCAGTATCCGATGTGGCAGAAGATACTGGACGCGGAAGAAGATACGGGAAGTGGCAGAAGACACAGGACAGAAGTGGCGCTCACGGATAAATGGCTGCGGGCGTCGGCGAGTGAGTAAACCCAACGGCCCGCGGCCATGGATGCTACAGTATCAACCCTCTTACGCCCCCTCTTCATGGGGCCAGAGCGAGAAAGGAACTTTTTAATAAGAGCAGGAGCACTGAGGTTCTCTTCTGGCTCCCAGGACCTCTCCTCAGGACAAAACCCTCTCCAGTCCACCAAATAGAAAGTCCTACCTCCTACCCTTTTGCAGTCCAGGATCTCCTTTTACCTCGAATACATCAGAAGGACCGCTGGGTGCAACTGTGGAACTAGAAATCTTGCTGTAGCGGTTCAGGACCACTGGTTTCAGGAGGGACACATGGAAGGAGTTGGGGATTCTGAGGGTAGGAGGCAGCCGCAGCTTATAGGAAACAGGGTTGATTTGTTGCAGAATCTCGAAAGGACCAAGGAACCTGGGAGCAAACTTGTATGAGGGTACCTTCAAGCGAATGTTTCAAGAGGACAGCCAGACTTTAGTACCTGGAAGATACTGAGGCGGCTCTCTTCTCCTAGTATCTGCCTTTCGCTTCGTGCGATCTACTGCCAGCAAAATAGAGGACCGGGTCTGTTGCCAGAATTGCAGGAAGTCCCCATATGCAGAGTCAGCAGCGGGTACCTGAGATGAAGTTGACACAGGAAGAGGGACTCTAGGATGTTGACTGTGTACAATGTGAAATGGAGTGGAAGTGGTGGACTCACTTGTGTGGTTGTTGTATGAGAACTCGGCCCAGTTATAGTGCTGTGAAGAGATGAAGTGGCGGAGATAATTCTCCATGATCTGGTTGATCCTCTCAACTTGCCAATTGGACTGGGGGTGATAGGCTGAGAAAAAGTCCAAACTCACATCCAGGAGTTTAGAGGGCTCTCCAGAATTTTGAGGTAAACTGAACCCCCCGGTCGGACACAATGTGAAGAGGCAAGCCATGCAAGCGAAAGATGTGTTGAATGAAGAGACTCGCCAGTTGGGGAGCAGAAGGTAGGCCGGTCAGCGGGATAAAATGTGCCATCTTAGAGAACCGGTCCACCACCGCACAGATGGTGTTGCATCCTGCTGAGGGAGGAAGGTCTGTGACAAAGTCAATTGCAATGTGGTGCCAATGGGCATTGGGTACAGGCAGAGGTTGAAGCAGACCGGCCGGCTTGGAGTGACGAGCAATCAGGTCTTGGGTTTTACGGACACCAGCTGTAAAGGATCTGCCAGACACAGCTTCTGTGTCGTCGCCCGTTGTTAGTCAGGCTACACCTGCTCCTAAGTCTGATCGAGTGACCCCTTCTTCTACCAATCAGGCTGGGAGGCTGAGGAGTGGGAGAGCCTATCACAGCCTGGCCAGACAGAGCTAGCTCCCGCCCTCTGTCTATTTATACCTTCACTTCCTGCTCCTCCTTTGCCTGTGATTCTGTCTGTTTCCTGGCTCTGCTGCTGCTGCTTGTACTTTTGTCCTCTGCTCCATATAGACCCTGGCTTACTGACTACTCTCCTGCTCTGCATTTGGTACCTCGTACACTCCTGGTTTGACTCGGCTCGTTCACTACTCTCCTGCTCTGCGTTTGGTACCTCGTACACTCCTGATTTGACTCGGCTCGTTCACTACTCTTGTTGCTCACGGTGTTGCCGTGGGCAACTGCCCCGTTCCCCTAGCTTCTGTGTACCCTTGTCTGTTTGTCTGTCTTGCACATAGTGAGCATAGGGACCGTCACCCAGTTGTACGCCGTCGCCTAGGACGGGCCGTTGCAAGTAGGCAGGGACTGAGTGGCGGGTAGATTAGTTCTCACCTGTCTGTCTCCCTACCCCGGCATTACACCAGCGTGCCCAGCCAGTTTAGAACTGTGTCCCCAGCTGAGAATTATACTCCTGTCTGCCAACCGAACAAAAGTTCTCCCCGGAGGGATGTCACTAATCTGCAGAGGATTAGCAGTGACAATGCAGGACGGGTCTATGATAGTCTGAAGGGACTCCACCGTGTCTTCCGTCTCAAATGATCTGGACAGGGCATCGGCCCTCACATTCTTGTCAGCGGGACGGTAGTGGAGCACAAACTGGAAATGGGTGAAGAACAGCGACCACCTGGCTTGATGAGGATTCAGTCTTTGAGCGGACTGAAGGTAGGTAAGGTTTTTGTGGTCGGTGTAGATCAAGATGGGGTGAGCTGCGCCTTCTAGAAGATGTCTCCACTCCTCCAGAGCCAATTATGGCCAGTAGCTCCCGATTTCCAATAGAGTAATTGTGCTCAGCAGAAGAAAAAAGTCTTGAGTATTAGCCCTATACTACTGCCTTTCCTTTGGAGCTCCTCTGGAACAGAAGTGCACCTGTACCAATAGAGGAAGCGTCCACCTCCAATGAGAACTGTCGAGATACGTCAGGGTTATGGAGGATCGAAGCTGAAGTGAAGGCTTTCTCGAGGCTAATGAATGCGGACTGGAGTCCACACCTTGGCGTTCACACCCTTCTTGGTAAGGGTAGAGATGGGAGCAGTCAGAGATGAAAAGTTCGGAATAAACTGCCGGTAGGAATTGGTGAATCCCAGGAACCGTTGTATGGCCCTTAGGCCTTGAGAACGTGGCCACTCCAGGACAGACTTTAATTTCTCAAGGTCCATCTTAAGACCTTCATCCGAAATGACGTAGCCCAGGAAGGGCAAAGACTTCTTTTCAAAGACGCACTTCTCCAACTTGGCATATAAGCGATTCTCTCTTAGTCGCAGAAGAACTTGACGGACATGCCTACGATGGGTCATCAGATCTGGGGAGAAAATCAAAATATCATCGAGATAAACTACAACACACATATAAAGGAGATCTTGGAAAATATCATTGACGAATTCCTGAAATACTGTGGGAGCGTTACACAGTCCGAAGGGCATCACTAGGTATTCGTACTGCCCATCGCGGGTGGTAAATGCCGTCTTCCAGTCATCACCCCGGCGAATCCGGATTAGATTATAAGGCCCCCGCAGATCTAGCTTAGAAAAAATGTTGGCTCCTCGTATGCGATCAAACAGCTCGGATATAAGTGGCAACGGGTATTTGTTCTTGACCGTGATCTGGTTGAGACCACGGTAGTCAATGCAGGGTCGAAGAGATCGATCTCTCTTCTTAACGGAGAAAAAGCCTGCCCCAGACAGGGAGGAAGATTTTCGAATAAAACCCCTCTCTAAGTTCTCCTTGATTTAGGCTGATATAGATAAAGTCTCTGGCAAGGAGAGAGGATATACTCGTCCACGGGGAAGAGAAGCATTAGGAACTAGTTCAATGGGACAGTCATAATTCCGATGTGGAGGCAACGTTTCAGCCTCTCATTTGCAGAAGACATCCGCAAAACTGGCATACTGAGATGGTAGACCAGGGGGCATAACAGGACGGACCTGTGACAGGCAATGACTATGGCATCTGGAACCCCATTGAAGAACCTCTCCGGAATTCCAGTCAAGGACTGGGGCGTGTAGGCGGAGCCATGACAGACCCAGCAGGATAGGATTGATAGCCTTGGGTAGTACCAGGAAGGTGATCTGTTCTGAGTGAAGAGCTCCGACACGTAGTGTCAATGGCTCCGTGATGAGCATAATCGGATCGGGCAATGGTAGACCATTCACAGAGGCAACAGCCAGGGGTCGCTCCAGACGGACTGTGGGTAGACAAAAATGATCCACTAGATCCTACTGGTTGAAATTAGCAGCCGCTCCAGAGTCATGATAGGCGGAGGAGGGATGTGACATCTCTCCGGAGATGATGGCCACAGGAATCGATAATTTGGGAGAGGTTTTAACGTTTGGAGACGTTCCACTTAGAGTTGCCTCTCCAACCAACCCTAGGTACTGGAGTTTCCCGGTTTCTGTGGGCATTGGCGCACAAAATGACCCTTAAGGCCACAATACATACATAGTCCAGAGGAGCGTCTGCGCTGCTTCTCCTGTTCAGATAACCGGATTCTGTCTACCTGCATGGGTTCTTCAGGTAGGACACTAGGGGAAGACAATAGTGGTTTCTGTAAAGAGGGTGCTGGTCTGTGGGCCCGGCTCTCCTGTCGAACCTCTTGAGTGCGCTCCCGGATTCTCATATCAACCCGGGTGGCTAACAGGATGAGGGCATCCAAGGTAGAAGGAAGATCGCGGGCTGCCATTTCGTCCTTGATGTGAGAGGACAATCCCTGCCAGAAGGTCGCCACCAGTGCCTCATTGTTCCATGCCAGCTCGGCTGCTTGGGTACGGAAGGAGATAGCATACTCCCCTACTGTGGAGCCCTCTTGCTTGAGGGTCAACAGAGTGGCTGCGGCAGAGGATGTTCGACCCGGCTCCTCGAACACGGCACGAAAGGACTTCAGGAACAAGGCTAGGTCCGAGGATACAGGTCCTTGTTGCTCCAAGATTGGGTTTGCCCATGCGAGGACCTTGCCAGTGAGGAGGGAGATAATAAACACCACTTTGGCCTCCTCGTAGGGGAAGAGATGAGCCCATCGCCTAAAATGAACCATGCATTCATTAAGAAATCCTTTACATGCTCTGGGATCACCGTCGTAGCGAGGAGGAAGAGGCAGAGGAACTGTGGATCCAGAACAAACAGGAGGAGCAACGGGCAGTGGCACAGCAACAGGCTCAGGAGGGAGAACCGGGGGTGGAACAGTGAGTAGATCCAGGCGGACCAGGATAGAATTCACAGCCTCAAAGAGTTGATCCTGACGTGTCATGCATCTCCGTCTGTATCTTCTGGACTGCGGTCTTGGGCTGGCCAGCGGGTTCCATGGCCTGAGCGTACCGTCACGGGCACAGGGTATGTGGACCCACTAGGCCGCTCCGCTGTAGCGGGGAGGCAGCTGACCAGGTCACAGTCTACACGAAAGTCAATAGCAGATAGCAACGCTTGGGTACCTGAACTAGTCCAGACGGTGGGTGTGGCTTCAGCACGGATGGAGGCCGGTGCGGCAGGTAGTGCCAGACGTGGCGGGCAGTATCCGATGTGGCAAAAGACACGGGACGTGGCAGAAGACACTGAACGTGGCAGGAGACACGGGACGTGGCAAACGACACTGGACGTGGCAAACTACACCAGACGTGCCAAACGACACGGGACGTGACAAATGACAGCAGGTGCAGTAGACACGACTCCAACACTGGTAGGCACAGGAACAAGAACAATACGGGATACGGGAACGGGTAACAGGGCACGGGTAACAACTGGAACGGGGAACACTAAGGGACCATTTGCAAGACAGACTGGGATAAACTAACAACGCTCAAGCAAGGATCAGAAGGCCTGGGGCCTTCTTATAGACCAGGAAATCATGGCAGTTGATGATGATGACGATTTCCTTTGTGCGTGCGCTGGCCCTTTAAGGCCGGGCACGAGCGTGCGCACGCACCCTACGGAACACAGCAGATCGGAGCGGAAGTGAGCGCTGGCGTCTCCTAGGAAGGAGATGGGGACCAGTGCTCACGGATCCATGGCTGCGGGCGTCGGGAGGTGAGTAAACCCGACAGCCCGCAGCCATGTTCGCTACAATAAACATATTAGTCACACACGTATTACACATACGATGTATCACCTCTTGCATGGCCGATGTATCACCTCTCGCATGGCCAAATACAGTGCAGTCTTGTTGACTCCCAAATCATTAAATTGGATTCAACAGCTCACGATATAAACATCTATGATCAGACACTGTTGTTTGGATCCATCCTTTTCAAAGTTTTAAGGTCTTATTTCCATGACATTGTCTGTTTTAGCCTTTTTATCAGAATTTATGTACAGATAATTACTTGCATGGCAGGAATTGGAGATATGAAGAGATGATATAGTGTGACAATTTATTGAAAAATGTTTCATGGCGTACGCCTTTTGATTGACTCATTAAGAATGCTATAAGGCAGGTCAGTAGATTAACGCTTATCTTGTAAGATGACAGTTATAACAATCACTTCATTATCTTGCAATGTACTGTACTATGTTAAGCTGAATACATCATCTATTTGAAATGTTTTCTCTTTATTATTATCAAAACAAATATTTAAGGGTCTTATTAATTCTTCAATCAAAATAAAGGGACTTAAGCCTCATGCACACAGCCGTGCGTGTAATTATTGCCCGTGATTGCGGGCACGGCCGGCCGCCTACGGCAGCGGACAGCCACCCGCATTTTCGGCCCATGCTCCCATACAAAGTATGGGAGCACAGACCGTAAAAAGCAAAAGATAGGACATGTTGTATCTTTTGCGGAGGCTTTCTATGGCCCGGACACCTTCCCACAAAAATACGGGAAGGTGTCCACGGTCAATAGAAGTGAATAGGTTCATAATTGCGGACAAATTCTACAGTCGTTTGCATGGCGCCTTATACAATGCATTCAAAAAGTCTTCAGACCCTTTACATTTTTTTCACATTTTGTTACTTTGAGGCCTTGTTCTAAAATAAAAAAAATTCAAGTTTTTCCCCATCCTTCTGCACTTAATACCCCATAATGACAAAGTGAAAACAGAATGTTACTAATGTTTGCTAATTTATTGAAAAGGATAAACTAAAAGATTGCTGTAATGTCGGGGTAGGGAGTAGGGGTAGGGAGACAGACAGGTGAGCCCTATCCTACCCGCCACACAGTCCCTGCCTACTTGCACGGGCCGTCCTAGGTGACGGCGTACAACTGTGCACGACAGACAAACAAACAAGGGTACACAGAAGCTAAGGGAAATGGGGCAGTTGCCCACGGCAACACCGTGAGCAACAAGCGTAGTGAATGAGCCGAGTCAAACCAGGAGTGTACGAGGTACCAAACGCAGAGCAGGAGCGTAGTCAGTAAAGCCAGGGTCGATATGAAGCAGAGGTCGATAGTATTAGCAGGAACAGCAGAGCCAGGAAACAAGAGAGAATCACAGGCAAAGACAAGAAGCAAATGAAGGTATAAATTGACCGGGAGCTAGAACCGTCTGGCCAGGCTGTGATAGGTTCTCCCACTCCTCAGCCTACCAGCCTGAGTGGTAGCAGATCGAGTCACTCTATCAGACCTAGGAGCAGATGCAGACTGATTAACAACGGGTGTCGACACAGAAGCTGTGTCTGGCAGATCCTTTACAATTGCATTGACATAAGTATTCAGACCCTTTACTCAGTACTTGGTTGAAGCACCGTTGGCAGCGATAACAGCCCCCAGTCTTCTTGGGTATGATGCCACAAGATTTACACACCTGGATTAGGGGATTTTCAGCCATTCTTCTCTACAGTTCCTCTCAAGCTCTGTCAGGTTCAATGGGGACCGTCGTGGACAGCCATTTTCAGATCTCTCCAGAGATGTTTGATTGGGTTCAAGTCAGGACTCTGGCTGGGCCACTCAAGGACATTCACAGGGTTGTCCCTAAGCCACTCCTGTGTTGTATTGGCTGTGTGCTTAGGGTTATTGTCTTGTTGGAAGATGAACCTTCGGCCCAGTCTGAGGTCCAGAGCACTCTGGACCAGGTTTTTATTAAGAATATCTGTGTACTTTGCTCCATTCATCTTTCCCTCAACCCTTACCAGTTTCCTTGTCCGAGCCACTGAAAAACATCCCCACAGCATGATGCTGCCACTACCATGCTTCACTGGAGGGATGGTATTGGGCAGGTGATAAGCAGTGCCTGGTTTTCTCTAGACATGACACTTAGAATTGAGGCCAAAAAGTTCAATCCTGGTTTCATCAGACCTCAGAATCTTGTTTCTCAGTCTGGAAGCCCTTTAGGTTTGTTTTTTTGGCAAACTCTAGGCGGGCTTTCATTGGGTTCTTGGTCATCTCTCTTTCAAAGGCCCTTTGTAAAGGATCTGCCAGGTACTACGTCTGGGTATACTCCCGGGATTAATCAGTCGACACCTGAGGCCAGACCTCTTGGACTGACACCGGCTCCCACCAACCAGGGTGGCAGGCTCAGGAGTGGGAGAGCCTATCGCGGCCTGGTCAGTCGGAGTTAGCTCCGCCCCCTGTCCATTTATACCTGCCATGTTCTCTTCCTCAGTGCTTGTTATTCTTCTTGGATTCCTGGCCCCACTGCAGCCTTGCTCCAGCCTGCTTCTGCCGTGCTTCTGCCTTGCTTCAGTTCCGTTTCTCCTGCTTCGCTTTGCCCCTGGCTTGCTTCCTGCTCCGTGCTCTCGTTGGTATACTCCACTTCATCCTGATCCTGACTGACTCATTCACCGCTCCGTTTCCTCGCGGCGTTCCGTGGGCTACTGCCCCTTCCCTTGCGTGTTCCCTGTTTGTACTCCCTTGCACTTAGACAGCGTAGGGACCGCTGCCAAGTTGTACCCCGTCGCCTAGGGCGGGTCGTTGCAAGTAGGCAGGGACAGGGCTGTGGGTAGATTAGGGCTCACTTGTTCCCTTCACCTCCTTCCTGCCATTACATAATAACAAGCCCATACCTAGTCTACCATTTCTCCTACGCTGACGCTATCATGGACCCCCTTGAGACCCTGACCCAGCAGATGCAGGGCCTCTCCCTACAGGTCCAGGCCCTGGCTCAGAGGGTCAACCAGGGTGACGCTGCCTTAGTAGTACCCCTCACCTCACCTCTAGAACCCGACCTCAAGTTACCTGACCGGTTCTCAGGGGACCGTAAGACTTTTCTCTCCTTCCGGGAGAGTTGCAGACTTTATTTCCGCCTAAAACCTCACTCCTCAGGTTCCAAGAACCAGCGGGTGGGTATCATTATATCCCGACTCCAGGAAGGGCCCCAAGAGTGGGCCTTCTCCTTGGCTCCTGACGCCCCTGAACTTTCCTCCGTTGATCGTTTTTTCTCTGCCCTCGGACTCATTTACGACGAGACTGACAGGACTGCCTTAGCCGAGAGTCAGCTGGTGACCTTACGTCAGGGTAGGAGACCTGTTGAGGAATACTGTTCTGATTTTAGGAAGTGGTGCGTAGCTTCTCGGTGGAACGACCCGCCCCTAAGGTGCCAGTTTAGGTTAGGATTATCTGACGCCCTGAAGGATCTGCTGGTTTGCTACCCCTCTTCTGACTCCCTAGACCAGGTTATGGCCCTAGCAGTACGACTTGACCGACGTGTCAGGGAACGTCAGCTTGAACGTTTCAATGTGTTCCCCTCTGACTTCCCTGCGATTCCCACCGAGGTCCCGTCTTCTCGCTCTTCCACGAGGACTCGGAGGTACCTATGCAACTCGGGGCCTCCATGTCCCCTCGACAACGTAGAGAGTTTCGCAGGAAGAATGGTCTCTGCTTCTATTGTGGGGACGACAAGCATCTACTGAACACCTGTCCCAGGCGCAAGAATAAACAGCCGGAAAACTTCCGCGCCTAAGTGATCGTCGGGGAGGTCACTTGGGCGCACAGGTATTTCCCGTTAATATGAAACGCAATAAAATTTTGCTTCCCTTTCAGGTCTCGTTTGCTGGCCGGTCTGCCACGGGCAGTGCCTTCGTGGATTCTGGCTCATCTGCTAATATCATGTCTGTGGAATTTGCTATGTCTCTAAAAATGCCTTTTATTGATTTGCCTTATCCTATCCCGGTAGTGGGTATCGACTCCACTCCTCTTGCTAATGGTTATTTTACTCAGCATACTGCTGTTTTTGAACTCCTTGTTGGCTCCATGCATTTGGAGCAGTGCTCTGTACTGGTGATGCAGGGATTATCGTCCGATCTGGTATTAGGTCTTCCCTGGTTGCAGCTGCATAATCCCACGTTTGATTGGAATACTGGGGATCTCACCAAATGGGGTAGTGAATGCCTGATGTCATGTCTTTCGGTTAACTCTATTTCTCCCCGGGAGGAGGTAAACACGCTTCCTGAGTTTGTTCAGGACTTCGCTGATGTGTTTTCTAAGGAGGCCTCCGAGGTGTTGCCCCCTCATAGAGATTACGATTGCGCCATCGATTTGGTGCCTGGTGCCAAGCTTCCTAAGGGTAGGATATTTAATCTTTCATGTCCTGAACGTGAAGCTATGAGGGAGTATATCCAAGAATGCCTGGCCAAGGGTTTCATTCGCCCCTCGACTTCTCCTGTACGTGCTGGCTTCTTCTTCGTGGGGAAGAAGGATGGTGGTCTTAGGCCGTGCATTGATTATCGGAACCTGAATAAGGTCACCGTAAGGAACCAGTATCCCCTTCCTTTGATTCCGGATCTTTTTAATCAGGTTCAGGGGGCCCAATGGTTTTCTAAGTTCGATCTACGGGGGGCATATAACCTTATCCGCATCAAAGAGGGGGATGAGTGGAAAACTGCGTTCAACACACCCGAAGGTCATTTCGAATACCTGGTCATGCCCTTTGGGTTGTGTAATGCCCCTGCCGTCTTCCAGAATTTTATTAATGAAATCCTGAGAGATTACCTGGGTAATTTTCTTGTAGTGTACCTTGATGACATACTGGTGTTTTCCAAGGACTGGTCCTCCCACGTGGAGCATGTCAGGAAGGTCCTCCATGTCCTCCGGGAAAATAATCTGTTTGCGAAGACCGAAAAATGTGTGTTTGGGGTACAGGAGATACCATTTTTAGGTCAAATCCTCACTCCTCATGAATTCCGCATGGACCCTGCCAAGGTTCAGGCTGTGGCGGAATGGGTCCAACCTGCCTCCCTGAAGGCGCTACAGTGTTTTTTGGGGTTCGCTAACTATTACAGGAGATTTATTGCCAACTTCTCGGTCGTCGCTAAGCCTCTTACGGACCTTACTCGCAAGGGTGCTGATGTCCTCCATTGGCCCCCTGAGGCCGTCCAGGCTTTTGAGACCCTCAAGAAGTGCTTTACCTTGGCCCCCATGCTGGTTCAGCCCAACCAAAGGGAGCCATTTATTGTGGAGGTTGACGCATCCGAGGTGGGAGTGGGGGCCGTCTTGTCCCAGGGTACCAGCTCCCTCACCCATCTCCGCCCCTGTGCTTACTTCTCTAGGAAGTTTTCGCCAACGGAGAGTAACTATGATATTGGCAACCGCGAACTTTTAGCCATTAAATGGGCTTTTGAAGAGTGGCGTCACTTCCTGGAGGGGGCCAGACACCAGGTAACGGTCCTTACTGACCACAAAAATCTGGTTTTCCTAGAATCTGCCCGGAGGCTTAATCCTAGACAAGCTCGTTGGGCACTATTCTTTACCAGATTTAATTTCTTGGTTACCTATAGGGCTGGGTCCAAAAATATTAAGGCTGATGCACTGTCACGTAGTTTCATGGCCAATCCTCCTTCCGAGAAGGATCCTGCTTGTATTTTACCCCCTGGTATAATCGTTTCTGCCACTGATTCGGATTTAGCTTCTGACATCGCGGCTGATCAAGGTTCAGCTCCCGGGAACCTCCCTAGGGACAAACTGTTTGTCCCCCTGCAATACCGGCTAAGGGTACTCAGGGAAAACCATGACTCCGCACTATCTGGTCATCCTGGCATCTTGGGTACCAAACACCTCATTACCAGAAACTATTGGTGGCCTGGGTTGCCTAAAGACGTTAGGGCTTACGTCGCCGCTTGTGAGGTTTGTGCTAGGTCCAAGACCCCTAGGTCCCGACCTGCGGGCTTACTACATTCCTTGCCCATTCCCCAGAGACCTTGGACCCATATCTCCATGGATTTTATCACCGATTTGCCTCCATCTCAGGGCAAGTCGGTGGTGTGGGTGGTAGTAGACCGCTTCAGCAAGATGTGCCACTTTGTGCCCCTTAAGAAACTACCTAACGCCAAGACGTTAGCTTCGTTGTTTGTTAAACACATCCTGCGTCTCCATGGGGCCCCAGTCAATATCGTTTCTGACAGAGGGGTACAATTTGTTTCCTTATTTTGGAGAGCTTTTTGTAAAAAGTTGGAGATTGATCTGTCCTTCTCCTCCGCCTTCCATCCCGAAACTAATGGCCAAACGGAAAGGACTAACCAATCCCTGGAACAATATTTAAGGTGTTTCATCTCTGACTGTCAATTTGATTGGGTCTCATTCCTTCCTCTTGCCGAATTTTCCCTGAATAACCGGTTCAGTAACTCGTCAGGGGTCTCCCCGTTTTTCTGTAATTTCGGGTTTAACCCAAGGTTCTCCTCCGTTTCTCCTGGTTGTTCCAATAATCCCGAGGTAGAGGACGTTCATCGGGAACTGTGCACAGTCTGGGCCCAGGTTCAGAAGAACCTAGAGGCGTCCCAGAGCGTACAAAAGATTCAGGCTGATAGTAGACGTTCTGCTAACCCCCGGTTTGTCGTCGGGGATCTGGTCTGGTTGTCGTCCAGGAACTTGCGCCTTAAGGTCCCGTCCAGGAAGTTTGCTCCCCGATTTATTGGACCTTATTAGATCATTGAAGTCCTCAACCCTGTATCCTTCCGTCTGGAGCTGCCCCCATCCTTTCGCATACATGACGTCTTCCATGCCTCCCTCCTTAAACGCTGCTCCCCATCCTGGTCCCCCTCGAGGAAACCTCCTGTTCCCGTTCTCACCCCTGAGGGGGTGGAATTCGAGGTGGCCAAGATTATGGACAGTAGGATGATCCAGGGCTCCCTCCAGTACCTGGTCCATTGGAGAGGATACGGGCCGGAGGAGAGGACTTGGGTACCTGCTCGTGATGTTCACGCTGGGGTATTGATCAGGAGGTTCCACCTTCTCTTCCCCACTAAACCGGGTCCTCTTAGTAAGGGTCCGGTGGCCCCTCATAAAAGGGGGAGTACTGTAAAGGATCTGCCAGGTACTACGTCTGGGTATACTCCCGGGATTAATCAGTCGACACCTGAGGCCAGACCTCTTAGACTGACACCGGCTCCCACCAACCAGGGTGGCAGGCTCAGGAGTGGGAGAGCCTATCGCGGCCTGGTCAGTCGGAGTTAGCTCCGCCCCCTGTCCATTTATACCTGCCGTGTTCTCTTCCTCAGTGCTTGTTATTCTTCTTGGATTCCTGGCCCCACTGCTGCCTTGCTCCAGCCTGCACCTGCCGTGCTTCTGCCTTGCTTCAGTTCCGTTTCTCCTGCTTCGCTTTGCCCCTGGCTTGCTTCCTGCTCCGTGCTCTCGTTGGTATACTCCACTTCATCCTGATCCTGACTGACTCATTCACCGCTCCGTTTCCTCGTGGCGTTCCGTGGGTTACTGCCCCTTCCCTTGCGTGTTCCCTGTTTGTACTCCCTTGCACTTAGACAGCGTAGGGACTGCCACCAAGTTGTACCCCGTCGCCTAGGGCGGGTCGTTGCAAGTAGGCAGGGACAGGGCTGTGGGTAGATTAGGGCTCACTTGTTCCCTTCACCTCCTTCCTGCCATTACACCCTTCTCCCCCAATTACTTAGTTTGGTGGGGCAGCCAGCTCTTGGAAGCCCCACCAAACTGAGTTGTTCCAAACTTCTTCCATTTAAGAATTATAGAGGGCACTTTGCTCTTGGGAGCTTTCAGTGCAGCAGAATTTTTTTGTACTCTCCAGATCTGTGCCTCCACACAATCCTGTCTCTGCGCTCTACAGGCAGTTCTTTCCTCCTAATGGCTTGGTTTTTGCTCTGATATGCATTGTCAGCTGTCAGACCTTATAGAGACAGGGGTGTGTCTTTCCAAATCATGTCCAGTCAAATGAGTTCACCACAGATGGACTCCAATCAAGGTGTAGAAACATTTCAAAGATGTTCTAGCGAAATGCGAGGCCCCCAGAGAAAATTTCAAGTGTCATAGCAAAGGGTCTGAATACTTATGTCCATGGGAAATTTTAATTTTTAATTTTCAATAAATTTGCAGAAACTAAAATTCTGTTTTCGTCCTTATGGGGTATTGAGTGCAGAATGATGGGGAACAACATAACAAAATGTGAAAAAAGTGAAAGGGTCTGAAGACTTTCCAAATGCTCCTTACATATATGGAGTTTTGCAAAAATATTTGTTATTATCTCCACTTAATTAAAGCATCTATATTTTTTTATTTTCTCACTACCCCTCACTAAGAAGCAGGTCTGTTTTATAATAAGATTAATGTGTCCTTTTATTACCAAAGTCGGTTTCCAGACAAAAACTGTATTGGCTGACCAAAAAAAATTCTGGCAGCTCTGGGTATTAGGCTCAATTCCTACCATGTCTGTGGTGCACTGTTTGCATATACACCAGGAAAACCTCCCAACTTTCACGCTACATGCCCATACACTTTAATTGCGAAACATATTTAAAAATAATGTCACTTTGGCATATGTTTAAGCAGTATATGTCAGGATGCCACAAATTTATTCATGCGCAGTTAACTGCACCTTTTCATATAACCATATACAAAAACAAAATATTCTGCATGATACTCTGGGACTGTGTAAAGTGTTCTAGCCAAACATAAACAACATAGTCAGACCTAAGGGAGTATCTTGTTATATAAATAGAAAAGTTGTAGCAAATATAGCAGTGCTACCAAGCCCACCCAGCTCTGCAGATCCTGAGAAAGTTAGGGTGGCTAGGTACATGACCCTCATCCAAGTGCTAATATTAGAATTTAGTGTCGGTGCATGGGGAAGCATCGTTTGGCAACTAATCCCCTCTCTCTGCCAAATTCCCTGAATACCCTGAAAACTGGCTTCTAAGTGACGAAGCAACTAGGAAAATTGAGTATTCAAATAACAAACACACAAGTCTAAAATTAAGACGTGATCATTTAACCTATTTAGTAATTGTCATTCATAGAATCTCATGTGTTACTTCTCTGTCTCGCTACTTGCTATTCTAAAGATAGAAGACTTTCGGTAGCTGCAGGATCAGACTAAGCAGGGTTTGTTGAGATCTGAAACCATTGGGGATCATAGGTCTGCATAGGCGCTGTATACACCAAATGTTAGGGCATCTTTAATCAAGACTACCTGCAAAGTTTTCACTTCAGATGCATTGGAGCAATAAAAAAAATGTGTAAGTACAGACATTAACCTTGACATCACTTCTATAGTCAAAGATTTGTTTTTCTTATTAGATAGTTGGTAATATTTTATAATAAACTGTAGCACTATCATCAGATATGTAGTTTTCTATTGCGAAATGGGTTTGGATGTCCAACAGCATACACATAAGAAACTTTCAGCTAAACGCAAATGTTTCGTGAGAACAGAAAAAAATATTACATTTTTGAGACCTTAAAGGGAACCTGACACCAGCATTTCACCTATTGAACTCTACTCATCCCTCACTGGCTGCTGCTGTCAAAAGTTCATTGCCATTATCCCCTCTCCTAAACTCCTCCTCTGACCGAAATAACGGTCTGCAAACATTTTGCGCCCTTTATAGTAATAATTCAGCAGTCTCGTTCGTTCCTCTTCTTATGCCTGCCCACCACTAAAAATTGGCACACCCTGAATGCCAAAATCTCATCTGAGATAGTGCGCATGCGCCCATCATGTATGGTCCGATACCCTTGTCAGGGCCTAAAATGTAGTTACTGTGCATGTGCCGCTATGTTGTCCCGTTGTGCGCACGCACCAGAACAGGATATCGATGTGCAAGTGCAGGATTTCGTGTGTGCTTGGAGAAGGAGAGGAGCTGTCAATCAAAAGTTAGGAGGTGGGGTAAACTCAGAAAGGTTTGAGGAACGAAGATATGACTCTTTTCAAACGAAGATATGACTCTTTTATGCTCATTATCATACGGTGCGGGAACACTAAAAAACTGAATACTAAAGGTACTACTTAGAAGATAGTTATAGGTTACATAAAAATGATTTTTCACCCACTTCCAACAGGTATTGCTGGTTTAATAGGTGAAATGGCTGGTGCTGGAGGCCTCCAATCGAGACCCCTTACTACGGGCCCAGGGAAGAGCCAACAACAAAGAGCTTCTGTAGCTCTGGCAGACCTGGCCCAGACATGTATTACATGAGCCTTTGTTTAATGGACAGCATGTAATACTCAATATCCCCTGCAGTGCAGTTTCCCTGGAAAGGTTGGCTGTTTTCCGTGGGAATCAGAAGCCAGAACTATGGTGATCAACTGATCATGATGATGGCTTCAGTATAAAAAATGTTTTATCATAGTGAGACTCCATTAACCCATTAAACCACTGTAATGTAACGGTACGCCATAGATTGACTGACATTAAGGCACCATGACTTACAGTTCCTGACAGACGGGCTCCCGCTTCAATGGCCAAGATCGGATATAACTCCAATCCTCTTGAATGCTGCTACTGTTACTGACTAAAAACCACTATACAAAGACCAATATTACCACCATACAGTGACCATATAGTAGTAGATACCAGCTCTACACAGGCGCTCAGTGGCTGTGGCTTACCGAACGAAGTGCTGGGGCAGGAAGCCAATTGCTTTCTGCTCTGCCATAGTAAGCGGCGCTACATCTACACCCTGGAACAGATTTACTATTCAAAATGTGCCAGAATTTAGGCTCAAATTGATCCAATGCAGTACACCACATTTATTAACTTTCAAACTAAAAGGGCCATGGCCTAGCAGAAAGGGGCTATGGCTTTAAAATGCGCCTCCATGTGCCAAAATATGGGCGCCAAAGACTGGTATAAACTAAGCCAACCAAGAGGTGGTAAAAGGAAGAGAAAAATGTCTAACATCTCATGATAGATGCACCAAATAGCATGCACTTCTATGATAAATTTGGCGCATCTTCTGACTGTCTTGCCTAAGTTAACTGTCTAAATCTTAGGCAATATTAGTAAATCTGCCTCCATGAGTTTAGTTCGGATTGTGCATTATAGTGAATTTTACCAGAGTTTAAAATAACAGGGGGTCAAAAAATTATAATCACTATGAACATAATTTTATGGAATTCACAATTGTGTTCTTCCCATTGCTACCCAATAGTGAATAAAACCATTTCCTCTAGGTTGTGGCAAATCCCAAATTTCAGAACCATGTGAAAATTATGATGCTGATTGTGTTCATAAAAAATATGTATTGCATGAAGTTATTTATGAATGTTTTTATGAAATTTAAAAATATCCATATTCCCATCACTGTCTGCCTGGAAGGGTAGTACTACAGTAGTATTGGAGTTCCAAATTACTTTGTTGTAAAGTAGACTATCAAGATAAATTTGACTGTTTGGTTTATATAAAAATATATTTATTAGAAGATTTATTCTTTCCGATGGAAGCAATCAATATGAGGATTCATCTCTCCATTATCTAAAATCACACACAGGTTAATAGCCTTTGTATTATATCGGTTTAATGCTGCCCAAATACTGGTGATTTTAGACGATTTAGACTATTTGCTGCCAACTGTCAGTGCCTATTTATGACAAGAATGAATATGGCAGACATAGACCAATATCTGTGAAAAAAATCAATCTGACATGTTGTTTTTTTTTCATGTCGTTGTTCATGGCAAATGACAGACTGGCGTCTACTGTTGTGACTTCGCCGACATTCGCTGCTTCCGCACAGATGACAGAGTAAAGCAAAGACTGATCTGGACACTGTCTGACCATACAGCGTTTTATAATTACTAGTGTATCGCCAGTTTTAGACTATATGCTATTACATAAAACAGGAAAATTAGTTTATGAGATACATTAAAGGGCAATGTGAATACATAAAAAAATGAATGATCTGCACAGAATTTTAAAATAAGTTAGGCCAAGTTCACACTACTTTTGTGGTGCATGCTTACCGCATATACCAAGAATGATCCCGATGCATAAATAAGACATTTTCCATGCCCTAAAATGAGCTTAATGTATTCCAAAAGAGTGTCCTTTTGTCATACGCATGGGTGGTATGTATTGGCATACCTTTTATTTCACTGCATTAATAAGTGTAGTTGACTCCATTTTTTTATAAAGTGGATCCCGCAAAAGAATGGCATACGGTTACATGCGTCAGGACTATAAGTTCGGCGTATGCGCCAGCAGATTTTTCTGACGTATATGCTTAAGGGAGAGAACAAATGTTTTGAAAAATGTGATTTATGTTAAAGAGAGCTTCCAACCAATATGTCAAAATGTTGATATTCTAAAAAAAGGGTTAGAGGTTAGAGCAGCAGAAAAAGTTTGGCAATTATGTTAATTTACTTATCTAAGTTGTTGAATTTGTGTATGGGTGTGAGGGGAATATTTCCCTTCTGAAGCTGAACTAATTTATGTAGTTGGTTTTACTAAACTGTAACTGTATAACTTTATTTTGTATTTCTTTTTATTTTGGACCCAGATATGCCTAAGCCACCTAAAGAGGATATTTACATTTTACCTGATGAATACAAATACCCAAGAAAGGTCAAACGATCACTGATAAAGCCACAAAGGAACAAACCATTAAACGTAGAAACTCTTGTTGTCGTTGACAAGAAAATGAAGCAAAATCATGGTCATGAAAACATCACCACCTACGTTTTGACAATTCTCAATATGGTACGATTGCAATTCTTTCAGATGAGACGCCTTTTGGGTAAATCCTTTTTACACTGTCTTCCTGTTGCACTTTGCCTTATTTAATTTCTAAAAGTTGGAAAAATATTGAAAACGGCTCCTGTTCAAGGAAGTTACTATATACAGTGAAATCTATTTGAGCCGACCACCTAATATTGCACAGAAAAATGGTCCTTCCGGGGTTGTCCTCTCAAAGAAAAAAGCATGCATATTGCAGGTTGTAGTTTGTAATGCTGTCAACAAACATGTACAGCCCTCTTATTCCTAGTCCCCAGCATGACTCTCCTTTCATTCCTAGTTCCAGCATGGCTCACTTTAATTTCTAGTTCTCAGCATGGTCCTTCGCTCATTCCTCATCCTCAGCATGACTCCTGTCTCATTACTAGTCCCCAGCATTGCCCCCTCTCATTCCTGGTACCCATTATGTCTCCCCTCTAAATCTTGTTCTCCAGCATGTTTGCCCTCTTCATCCCCAGCATGGCCCCCTCTCATTTCTAGTCCCCAGCATGACTCTCCCCTCAATCTTATGTATAGTTCTCCAGAAAATCTCCACTCATTCTTAGACCCCAGTCAGGCTTTGATCTCCATAACTGCCTCACTGCTAATTTTAACACACCACTAGCAGTCTGCAGGCTCTCCTGCTCAGCAATCGTGCGGGCTGTTCAATGCAGCATGAAGCGTGCTCCTCCAATCTCCTTCTCTGACAGCCTCCTTCCTCCTCCCTTCTTTCAAATGATGCTCCATGGTGCTGGAAATGTTCCTCCTTATTTTCACATTGCCCCAATGATGTGGCACGATGCTGGCAACTTCTTTCTCCTGTTGTGCCAAACAAGACTCCTCTTCCTGATCTTTCCACTCCAGTGACTGCGCACCCGCACCCTGATGATTTAAAAGGCATGTAAATTCAGTTTGTGGTCTTTTCAAAGGGGTTCCCACTTGCTCAAAAAAAAGTAGTCTTTGGTTGGATTGGGGTGGTCTGGTTATAGAGTGACAGCTTCCATAAATTCTCATGGTGGGGAAAATCGGTCACAGAAAAATGTAGTCTGGATGAGGGGCCTCTTTTTAAAGGGGTGGTCTTCCGGTGAGGTTCCACTGTATGTATAAAAGCGGACGTAACATAATTTTCTGGGATATTTCTTAATGAAGGCACTATTACAAATATGTAGAGGCAGATTTAATCTTTACATATCTGTATTAATGGGTTGGAACTGAACTCTAAAGCCAAACTGGTGGATCCAAGTGTTTATGGGGGAGTTAGCTGTTGGCCAACAGCTCCTTGTGTGTATGGTCAGGATAAAGGGTATCTATGCATCGAAAACCTATAAATGAACCAGAAGAAAGAACAAAAAACCCAAAATATATAGCGACAATACCTTTATTAAATATAACATCATATCAAAAAGAGACAGTTAAAAAGGTGAGTAGAACAGTGTGGACTAGATGACAATTAGTCCCTGGACACATCAAAATGCATCTCTACAGCCAAAACAGGACTAGGTATGAGCAATGACAACTATACAGATAACACCAGCTATAACATATCTGGACAAGGAATCAAATGCACAGTAAGATATGTATGTATATATATATAGTATATACATATATATATATATGTCACGACGCGGGGTGTGGACCTACTGGGCCGTACCGCGTAGCGGGGTAGCAGCTGGCCAACTAGGTACAAAACAATGTCTATAGTTCAAAACGGGTACCTGAGGCAATGTAGACAGTGGCAGGATCACGACTTGGCTTTCACAGCAGGTGATGCCGCGGATGCAGCGGGAAGGCACGACTTGGCTTTCACAGCAGGTGACGCCGCGGATACGGCGGAAGACACGACTTGACTTTCGCAGCAGGAGACGCCGCGGATGCGGCAGAATACACGACTTGACTTTCGCAGCAGGAGACGCCGCGGATGCGGCGGAAGACATGACTTGACTTTTACAGCAGGTAACGATAGTACGGGATACAGGGTACAGGCAGCAGGAACGGGCAACACTGGGAACTGGAAAACACTGGGAGACCTTTAGCAAGACAGACTAGGGTATACAACAACGCTCAGGCAAGGAACCAGTGGGCAGAGCCCCATTTTATAGTCCAGCAGCCATTTGGGCTGATAACTGATTACTGGCAGCTGGACGCGTACTGGCCCTTTAAGGCCGTGCACGCGCGGGCGCGCACGCCCTGCGGGGAACGGCGCGAGGACCCGGAAGACAGTGCCGGCGTCTGCCAGAGGGAGGAGGACGCCGAGCAGAGAGGTGTCCATGGCCGGGATCGTCAGGGGGTGAGTTAGAACGGCGATCCCCGGCCATGGACGTAACAATATATATATATATATATATATATATATATATATAGCTATAAATTGAAAGATGCAAAAAATATATATATATTATATATGCAGAAAAGTATAACACAACTAATACACAGCTGTATGGTAAGTATTAATACTGGACTAAAGGACACACTAGGTTTGTATGTAAGGACTCCACATAAATATGCAGAATATATATGTAATGGTGAACACCAACATGATACTAGATGTCTATGTATCCCAAAATGTACGAATC